>NC_080864.1:3930974-4098111 GCF_030435755.1 Ochotona princeps | reverse complement strand
TGCTGCGCCCGCGCGCACCGCTCGGGGCCGCCGCGGTGAGTCAGCAGCCCCGGGCGCGCCCCCTGCCGGCCCGTCCCGGAAGTGCTGCCCGCCGGGGTCTCGGTGTGTGTGTGTGTGTGTGTGTGAGGGGTGGGGGTGGCGAGGAAGGGGTGTTCCCCGCGCGCGCAAGCTTAGGGGGCCGGTGAGGAACCCTGTCAGGTCACCCCAAGAGTCTGCATGCGTCAGCTAGAGCCCGCTCTCACGGACCACGAGTTCAAGGTCACTGCCGGGGAAGGGGGGAGTGCCCGAAGAGTGTGGGGGCGGAGCGGGGGCCGAAGGTCCTTCCCCACCCCTCACACACACACACACAAAAACCCGGGGGGGCGGTGCTGAGGGGGCGGAGGCCCCTCCCCATCCCACGCCTCCGGGGGCTTTCTAAGGCACCCGGACAACCTGGTCCCCCACCAGGCTAGGGACAAAGAAAAGTGGGGCACCCAATCATCACCGTGCTCCTCCTCCCGACCCCGCCCCCCACTCACCGCGCCCCGGGGCGGAGGGTTGCTTCTTGGGGTCCCAGCAGTAACTGTGCCTTCCGCGGATGGGACAGGAGAGCGCTTGGGTGGCCAGGCCGGTCTGGGGCCGGACGGGCGGCCCCGTGCCTTTATCCGCGCCTTCCCTCGGGGTGGAGCCGGGGCGGGCCAGGGGCGGGGGGCAGGGCGCGCTGACGCATTGGGGGACACCCGCCCCTGCCTGCTGGCCAGGGGCCCCAGGACACCGCCAAGCCAGGTCACTTGGCCGTCTTACTTGGCCTGCTGACCCGAGGCCACTTTAGGAATGCTGGCCAGCCAGAGGTCACCTCGGGGCGGCACACTTCCCTCCCCCACAACTGTCATTTGGGGGGGTTGGCAGCCTCACCCCCCTTCCTGCCACCCCAGACCCACCCAAGGACTTCCGCCTGTGTGTGGGGGGACGACCAGGAAGGGAGGCCCAGAGTCACCTTCTGCGGAGTGGGGGCAGCCTGGCTTATCGGTGACCTCAGCGGGCATTTACAGGCCTGCCAGGCACAGTCAGCAGGGCGCTGTGCCCCAGCATCTGCAGGCAGTTGGGGAGTGAGGGGGCTGGCCAGGGCGCTGGCACACCCTAGTGTGTGCACATGATGCCAGATCCACCCTGGGCTGGCAGGGTCACCCATTTGGAGCCACCAAGCCAGGGCATGCAGTCCCCCCCCTTCTGGTTTGGGGCACCCCTGTGCCCTGGAGAGGGGGGAAACTCCAGGCTCCAGGCCACGACCACTAGCCGTCCCACGTAGCTGCCATCCTCTTTTATCTGGCCTGGCCACCCTGGCCCCCACCCTAGCTTCCCCTCCCACCCCGACCCAGGCACCCCCAGGAGGCAGGAAAGTGCGGTCCCCTGGGAAGGGACCTGCCCCCCATGGGTCTCAAAGCGTGTGCTGGAAGCCCAGGACTGGCAGTGCCGAGTGGAGGTAACCATGGATGCTAAGAAAGGGGTGCCAGGGCTTGGGGTGTATGTCATGGGTGCCCCATGTCTCTGTGGGCTCAGGGCTGGCCAGGTGCCAGGGTCATGACCTTTGGGATTCCAGGATGGCCTGGCCAGCAGCACGTGCTGTCCCTCCTGGGGGGTGTGGCTGAGTATAGGGCGGGGTCCCCAGTGTGGGGGTGCAGGCCCAGGTCCCACAGGCAGCACCATGGCCAGCCCCAGGGGTGTGAGGCGGCCAGCCCAGGGTGAGGGCAGGGAGGGGCAGGCGGCAGTATTCATCAGGGGTCTTGTCTTGCTGGGAAGGCGGAGTGGACTTGCTTGCCCAAATCCAGGAGGCGCAGGCGCAGCTGGGCCCCCCCCCCCCAGGCTGGGCCTTGCCTTGTGGAGTCACGCCCACGGGACGGTGACACACAGTGAGATGTCTTCTGGCCACATCAGGCCCAGGGTGGCCTGCCTGCAGCTGTCCATGTCATCAGAGCCTTCCCCCACCGCCCTGTTCTGGGCCTGTGTATCCACGGAGCTGCCCTGCAGCCAGGCGTGCCCAGGGAGTGGCCTGCAGGTGCCCAATGCCAGGCCTGGAGCTGAGACCCTGCAGTAACCCCAGGCGCAGCGGCCACACCCCCTCCCCGCCCACCACAGGCAGCCTGGCCCTGGCTGGGCTGGCGACCTTCGCTCACTGTCCCCGCCCTGGACATCAAGGCCAGCGTCCAGGCCATCCCACCCAGAATCAACCCCCACCCCCAGGCAGGTGCTGAGCCGCCCCCAGGAATGCAAGTAACTCTAAGACCAAGGAGGGTTCCTGTCTTTTAATAGGGGGCATTTGGGAGGAAGGGTTCTCCAGGAACACACATGATCAGGAAAGGGCGGGCACAGGAACACTCCCCCCAGCACTAGGGCAGCTTGCAAGGGGGCTCCGCTGGCTGGCCGACGGCGTGCAGGGGTCTCCCGCACTGGGACAGACGCCCCCCCCTACTCCAGAGCTTTGACCAGGGCCTCGTTAGCCTCGATGCGGATCTGGATCTCGGCCCTGGCTGCCTCATCGGCAGCCCCCGACAGCTCTGACTGCGCCTTCTCCAAGTTGGCCCTGGCAGCCTGCAGGGCAGGGGGTGAGGCTGAGCAGGTCTCCCACCCAACCCCGCACCCACCCCGGGATTCTCCCCTGCCACTCACCCCCGCGTCCAGCATGTCCAGCGTCACGGCCTCCTCGGCCAGCAGCTGCACAGAGGAGTCGGCATTCACAGTGACCGAGCCGCTGCTCACTGCAACAGGGGCGGGGAGAAGCTGCAGCCCTGAGGCCGGGGCGTCCAGCGTCCACTGGGGGGGGGGCAGCATCCCCAGGCTGGCCCTGGGGCTCAGCCCATTGCACCCCACTCCCCGTGTGCAGGGAGGGGACTCACCAAAGTACTTGGTCGTGGTGCCGTCCTCCGCGTGGACCACCACCAGCCCGGGCCGCAGCACCTGCAGCGTGGGCACGTGAGATGCCAGGATGCCGAAGGCTCCGGTCAGCGTGGGCACGTCCACTTGCCGTACGTTGGCCCCATTGAAGAAAACCTGCGTTTGGGAGAGACGGAGACGGGGATGCAGACGGCCGCCCCCACCCCCACCGCCGAGGAGGCGCAGCCCGAGACATGAGGGGGGCCGGGATCACCCGAAAGGCAGCGGGATCCCGGGTTCGAGGACCGCAGACGGCATTGGGGGAGTGCGTGATCCCGGGTTCGAGACTGGGCTGGGGCGAGCCAGGAGCGAACCTGCGTCGGCGAGGCGAAGGTGAAGGACATCTGGCCCGGGCCGGCGGCGGGGGCCGGGGCCGCGGCGGCGTCGGCATAGGCACGGGCCTGGCGCAGCAGACGCCCCAGGCGCGGGCGGCGGAGCAGCACGGCGGGCAGCATGGCGGGTGACCGGGGAGGACGGGCGGCCTGGAGGGCGAGCAGGACGGCGCGACGCGCAGGGCCGGCCGGGAGCACGAGTTCCGGGACAGGGCGCACGCGCGAACTACAACTCCCGTCGGGCGGCGCGCGCGCGCGAGAGAGACGCAGACGTCCGACACCCGCGGCATGCTGGGGGTTGTAGTTTCCAGCACCATCCCTTCTCTGCCCGCCTCCTCCTGGTGCGGGGAGGACCCTGACGGACAGCGTCATTCAGGAATGGCTGCATTTGCCCGCAATCTGCTCCTGAGGACGTGAGGTGTCGTGAGGGAATCGCACGGTGCCTGGCTCTTCATGCCGAGAGGCCAAAACATAAGAGAGCTAAACATGTTTTAAAGGCTTGGTGGAAAACAAACAGCGGACGCGCACCGGGAGACAGCGCTCCTAGCCGCCGTGGCACGTCGCGCACCACTGCGCACGGTTATAGGAAGAGGGGGCGCGGGCCCGGCGGCGTGGCCTAGTGGCTAAAGTCCTCGCCTTGAAAGCCCCGGGATCCCATATGGGCGCCGGTTCTAATCCCGGAAGCTCCACTTCCCATCCAGCTTGTGGCCTGGGAAAGCAGTCGAGGACAGCCCAAGGCTTTGGGACACTGCACCCGCGTGGGAGACCTGGAAGAGGTTCCTGGTCCCGGCTTCGGATCGGCGCGTACCGGTCCGTTGCGGCTCACTTGGGGAGTGAAACATCGTACGGAAGATCTTCCTCTCTGTCTCTCCTCCTCTCTGTATATCCGGCTTTCCAATAATAATAATAAAATCTTTAAAAAAAAAAAAAAAAGGAAGAGGGGGCGCAGCAGGTGCAGGCGTCCCCTCACCCCACACGGCCACTGCGGCTCCCTCGGCGCCGGCAGAGGGCACCCGCAGCCCGGGGATGCGCCCTGCATCCCGCAACCCCCCAGCTTGGCCGCCGCCTCCGCGCGCCGCTGACGCAGGAGCGCGCGCGGGCGGCTTGGAGCCCCGCTGACGTCAGCCGCGTCCCGCGCAGCCTCGCTCGCAGCCATGACGTCACCGCCCGGCCCCCGCGCCCAGGGAGCTCTGCAGCCCCAAGTTGGGGGCCCTGCGCCCCCTTCCTCGCCCCCACCCCTATCCCCAAGCTGGGGTGTCCTGGGGCGCAGGAACATGGACGGTCGGGGGGTGGGTGGAGTGGGGTGAGGTTCCCCGCTGGTTCTGAAGCTCGGGGCACACTGAGGGGTGGGTGGGTCGGGGTCCCACTTGCGCTGCGCCCCTCCCGTGGCTCCCCCGTTCTGGACTCTGCCCCTCACTACCAGCTTGAGCCGGTGTAGGGATCTGGGGAGCTGCAGGTGGCCCAGCGCCTGGACACTCTGCAGGCTTAGCGCAGAGGGGACACCCTGCTTGCGTTCCTGGGGGAAGTGGAGAGGGCTGGACTGGGCACCATTCTGGAGGCCAAGCACTGGACGGTGCTGGCCAGTCGCACATATGCCGTCTGCACACTCGCACTGGAGCAGGCGTCCGGCCTGGATGGTACTGCTTCCTTGCCATCACCTCCTCTGGTTTCACCGAGCCCAGATGCGCACCCCCACAAAGCCCTGCATCCCACACAGCTCAGGGGCGGCTCAGGTGCTTGTCCCGTGGGAACCACAGGATGGCTAGCACGGGACGGGCTGCGCTTGCTGGCTCCCCTGTCCGCGGGTTTGTTCAGATCTCCACTCCGGGAGAGTGGAAGGTAGAGGGCCTTGCAAGGCCGGCTGACCGACCAGGGGAGCCCAGCCAACAGCCGCGTGGGGTACCTGCAAATGCAGGTTAAAGTGGGTGACCAGGGCATGTACCATGTCCTGGCCAGCGTGGTCCACTGGAGGCTTGTGCAGGTAGTGGAAGGCTGATCACGTAGGTCCGGGAGAGAAAAATGGGCCAGGTCGACAGCCAGGTTCAGGGCTGGAGAACTGAGCTTGTATTGTGGGGGGCCATGGTTTGGTTTCTTTGGCTGTGTGGTAGGGAGCAGACATGGTGCGTCCTGGCAGAGCCTGCGGGGACACGGTGTGGGGGAGGGAGGTGATGGTCGCCTGTCCACCCTGGGGTCCCTAGGAACTGCGGAAAATGCTGGGCTTGCAGGGCCTGGGAAGGAGGCACCTGCGTGCGCCCCTGGCCGTGCTGGCCTCTCGTCTAGGTCAAGCGACCCTGAGCTGGGGATGGGGTGGGGGTCAGGACTTCGTGCATCCCCCCCCCCACACACGCGCACCCCTCCCCCGCTTCCCCGCGGCGCTTCTGGGGACCAGAGCTTGCTTAGGTGAGTCGTGCCTCGGGGACCGGGGGCGGAGACACGGCCGCCGCGGGAGGGGGGCGCCCGGGAGCGCAGGCTCCGCCCCCCGCCCCCGCCGGAAGGGAAGGGGAGGTGGTGGCCGGCGCGCCAGCAGAGCCAGACGCGGCGGCGATCGTGGCGTGGGCGGCCGGCTTGGAACCGGGCGGGACCCGGTGCACCGGGCGAGCCAGGAGCGGGAGCGCAGCCAACGCGGTCACGTGCGCGCCCCCCCCATTCCCGCGACGGCCTCCCCCGCGCGCAGCGCTCCCCATTCATAAATTCTCCGCCGGCCCCGCGGCACCGGAGCCAGCCGGGAGCGCCGCCCGCCTGCCCGCCGCCCGCCCGCCCATGGGCCGCACGCCCCGGCGCTGAGGTAGGCGCGGCGGGCCCTGGGCTGCACGGGAGCGGACGGGAAGGGAGGGCAGGAGGGCAGGGAAGACGAGTCGGGCATCGGGGAGCCCGCCCCGGCTCGGGACCACCGGCCGTTCCCGGCGCGGCTGGTCGGGAGAGGGTGTCGGGCGGGCGTTCGGGGCTTGGCGCACCCGCAGGGACCCCGCCCGCATTTCTGCGCCAGCCCGTTTCCCGCTGTCAGATCGGGAGAGCGCGATGGCGCTGGGTCCTGTGCCTCCCCTCGCTGGCGAATGCGCCCCCAAGCCCGATCCCGGGTGCGGGGGTCTGCCCAAGGTGGTCCTACGCCACCTCCTCTCCTGGCCGTCCCCGAGAGCCCCCGCTCAGCGCCCCCAGCCTCCTGCCGCCTCTGCCCCATCCCCCTCCAGCGTGAACTCCTTTGCCGACCTACATATACGCCCCCTCCCCCAATCCCGGCGTGCGGAGCACCCCGAGTCCCGCAGCGGCTTTCCCAGGGCCGCAGTGTGCGCCGCTGAGCCGAGTGGGCTTAGGGACGCAGGGAGATGGGGGTGCCGCAACCCAATCCTGCCTACCCCTCGCGCGCGCGCGCGCGCGCGTGCCGGGCGGACCCTGCAGTACTGCCGTGGCCGTGCGGCGCTGGCATTCCCTGGTCCGCCTCGCCGGGCCCCGGCCGGGCGTTGGCACAGGGTCCCACACAGCTTCCCGGCAGCCCCTTCCCTGAGCTGGGAGACCACCCCAGGCCCAGCCCGGAGCGCGCAGGCCGGCAGCCATCTTGCGGCGCGCCCGCCCCTGCAGGAGGCCTCCCGCTCCACGCCGCGCCCCCTCCCCCGCGCTCCCTGGCAACCCGCTGCGGCCCCGCTCGGCTCGGTCGCCATGGGAACAGGGAGCCTGAGCGCCCGCCTCGCCTCTGTCCTCACCCCTCCTACCAGCGGCAGGGGGGCGTCCTTCACCTCGGGTGGTGCCACCCAGGATCGCCAACCCCCACCCACCTCAGGGTGCACACAAATTGCTTCCCCCTGCGCGGGGATCCCGTGAACATCTGGGGTCTCGTCCTCAGTTTCCCCATTATCCCCCTCCTCCAGGGGTGGGAGGGGTACTCTTCCCTGGCTGGGCGGGGCTTCCTTGCTGTCTGCGCTACCTTGCGGGGCCGGCTATACCGGCTGTGAACGCAAATGCGCGCGCACACACACACACACACACACGCGTGGACACGCATGCCCACTGCTGCCACCTGCTCCCTTATAAAGCCAGGCAGCTGGAGGGAAGTGCTGGCGCCAGCTGCAGCCAGAAGTGGCCACCTGAGTAGAGAGGGGGAGCTGCCCGCCCCCTCTCCGCACCCCTCCCCCAACCGCTGCCCTGCACCGGCGGGCTTGCTCCAGGGGCGTGCGACGAGAGGACCAGCCAAGCCAGAGCTGAGCAGGCTTTCTCTCCCCGCAGTCCCATCCTCCCAGCCTCAAAATGCAGCCCACAGCCACCATGGCCACCGCGGCCACCACTGCAGCCACTGTCGCCCTGACGGCCTCCTGGGACAATGTCACCAGTCGTCCCACGGTGGGTGACGGGGTGGGAAACGGAGTGCCTTTGGCGAGGGAGCAGCGGGGCTGGCCGGCTGGCCGGCTGACGCCTGCCCCGCTGCTGTGGTACCCTGCAGGCCGAGCCCGACCCCATCCTGGACAATTACGTGCTGCTGGTTGTGGTGATGTCGCTGTTCGTCGGTGGTACCCTGGTGGTGCTCTCCGGAGTTCTACTGCTGTGCAAACGCTGCTGGGAGGTGCATCAGCGCTTCAACAGGTGCGCGCTCAGCAGGTGCACTGCGGTGGGCTCCGTCTGCGCATGCGGGTCTGCGTGTGCGCGCGGCAGGGGACTAGGGACTGGCTACCCTGGAGGGGCACATGTGTACTGAGTCCATGCCCGCCTCTGCCCTCCCTCCGCAGGGCCATGGAGGAGGCGGAAAAGACCACCACCACCTACCTTGACAACGGCACCCACCCGGCCCAAGGTGAGGCGCCCGGCCCGGCCCGCCGGCCCTCCCGGCCCCCCGCGCGCCCCTCGGCCACTCGCCTGCCCCCTCGGGCCGCCTGACCGTCCGTGTCTGTCTGTCTCCCCCACCAGACTGGGCGAAGCTCGATTCCGACTCATCTCTGTTCCCTTAACGCCCAGGCGTAGGTGCGCACAGGCGCGTGCTGAGCGAGTGAGTGTGTGAGCGCATGAGCGAGTGCCCGCCGCCCCGCGTCGTCCGCCCGCGCCCCTCCTGCCCACCGGCCCGCCCAGGACCAGGCTCGGCCCACCCGGGGCCCACCCTCTCTTGGCTCTCCTCGCAGACCCCGATCGCAGGGGGGAGGACCCCGAGGGCCAGGACGCGGAGACGGAACACTTCTTGTCGGCCAGCTCCACCGGCCGCAGGGTCTCCTTCAACGAGGCCGCCCTGTTCGAGCAAAGCAAGAAAACACAAGACAAGGGCCGCCGGTGAGGGAGGGGCCGGGTGGGCAGGCGCTGGCCGGTGGGCGGGCCAAAACGGAATGGTGGGCGGGCCAGTGTTGGGTGGTGGGCGGGCCAAAGCTGACCAGTGGGCGGGTCCGGTGGTGGCTATTGGGCCGGACTGAAGCTGACCAGTGGGCAGAGACAGAGCTGGCCGGTGGGCGTGGCCAGGACTGGCCGGTAGGTGGGCCGGTGCTGGCCAGTGGGCAGAGCCGAGCCCCGCCCCAGCTCCTGGACCCTCAAGCCCGGCCCTCTGCAGGTACACCCTGACCGAGGGGGACTTCCACCACCTGAAGAACGCACGCCTCACACACCTGCACCTGCCACCCCTGAAAATCGTCACCATCCACGAGTGTGACTCGGCTGAGGCCAGCTCGGCCGCAGCCCCCCACCCCACCACCTCCCCCAAGGCCAGCCTGGCCATATTCGAGGTACCCATTGGGGGTGCTGGGTTGAGAGGGGTGGGTGGCTGAGCCCAGTGTCCTGGCCTCACCCCTCTGTGCCCTTTGACCTGTCACTGCTTCCTTCCCCCACCGGCTCTGTCCCGCAGCCCCCGGGGAAGGCCCTCACTGGCCGCTCCCTGGGCCCCAGCTCCGCCTTGCCAGGTGACCCCTACAACCCCGCGGTGGGCACGGCCGACTTCACAGAGCGCAGCCCCTCGGCATCCAGGGACTCTGGAGAAGGCACCTCGGTGAGGGGGCTCCCACGGTTGGGCACCCCACATCTTGCCCCCACCTGGGCAGGAGAATATGGGGCATCACAGGACTGCTTCTGGGGGCAGAGCACAGTGGCCAGCATCTGGCGGGGAGGGGCAGGGCGGGCTGCAGTGGGTGCTTGCAGATACCAGAGGCAGGGATGCGAGTGCCATTTGCTGTTCTGTCTTGTCTAGCTGGATGCGGGCACCCGAAGCGTCAAGGCTGGCGGGCCTGGGCCCTCAGCAGGGTCAGGGGAGGCAGGCACTGTCCTACAGTTCTTCAGTCGCCTGCGCCGCCATGCCAGCCTGGACGGGGCCAGCCCCTACTTCAAGGTCAAGAAATGGAAGCTGGAAGCGAGCCAGCGGGCGTCCAGCCTGGACACCAGGGGTGAGTGAGCCCTAACTCTCCAGGGTAGGGGTGGAGGGCTGTGCCAGCAGCCCCCTTGGTTGGTTAGCATTGCCCTGTAGCCCAGGTCAGCAGGAAGCGCGCCCCCCAAGGCATGGCCGCTGTGTCCCTATGCCCGGCTGCACCCCAAGGGTGACCTTGGGGCCATTTCCCTGCATCTGGGGGGCTGTAGGCAGCCTGTGAATGCACAGCTGTGGCTGCGTGCCAATAAAACTTTATGTGCAACAGGTGGGGGGGCGGTGTGCGCTGGGTTGTGCTGTCCTCTGGAGGACACAACCGGTTCTGTCACCAAGAGAAGCCATTGAGAAGTGGACAGGAGAGGAGACATATGGGAAGGTCCTGGCTTGTGGGCAGCCAGTGGGTGACTGTGGCTCAGCAACTGGCCGTGGGCCATGCAGGCCATCTTATTCCCTCCAAGCATGGGCTGGGCACCTTGGTGGTGGTAACTGTGATGTCTTGGGGGGGGCCTGAGCTGACCAGCAGGGCTTCCCACCCCCCCACACCTCCAGCTGGGAGTACACCCATGTGAAGATTCATGGGGAGCCTCGCTACCCCCACCCCCGCTGGGGGAGCTGACAAGCTCACCTCTGTACAGGTTCCCCCAAGCGGCACCACTTCCAGCGGCAGCGGGCAGCCAGCGAAAGCGTGGAGCAGGAGGGGGGCGCCCCCGATGCCGACTTCATCCACTCCATCGTGGTGGCCTACCCGCCCCCCCGCCCCTTCCCGGCCAGCCCCACCAGCCCGTCCCCCACTCTCGGCAGGTATTTTTCCGTAGATGGAAGTGCTAGGGGTGGACCCGTGGGCCCCTGTCCCACGCCGTCCCCCCTAGGCGGCCCAGGGAGCAAGCTCCTGGGGCCTGTGCTCACTGCCCGTACACCATGGCGGCCGGCCTGCTGGGACCTGAGGAGGGACGCAGGGACACTGGGTAAGGGAGGGGGGCCAACAGGGCCCGGGACCACCACCTCTGTGTAGGGCCTTTTCCTGCCCAGGCACCAGGGAATGGATGCCCCCTCTTGCACCACCCTCTCTCCACACCCCTTGCCTGGTTCACCAGGTACAGTGGTGCCCTCTGTGGAGCAGCCCCCTGCCTGGGCAGACAGGGTGCTGTCAGGATCCTTACCGGGGCCAAGTCATAGCTGGATCCAGCTGACCCAGTTCATCCCTCTTAGAGGGCAAGTTCAGGGTCAGGGAGTGGCCATCTGACCTTCCAGCAGGTGTGGGGTTGGAGGGCACGAAGACCCCTGCTGGAAGGGCAGGTGCAGGGGGGCGATGTACAAAGGGGTGGGCGCTGACCTGACCTGGCCTGGTTGCAGGTTAGAGGCTGCTGAGGCGGGAGCAGCGAGCCCTGAGTCTCCCCCAGAGCGCGGCGGCTGCGGGAGCAGCGCGGGGTCTGAAGCGCAGCAGCTGGAATCAGATGTGGAGCGGGACGCGGGCCCGGAGCAGGCGCAGAGCAGCTACCGCGACTTGTGGAGCCTGCGCGCCTCGCTTGAGCTGCACGCGGCCGCCTCGGACCACAGTAGCAGCGGGAACGACCGAGACTCAGTGCGCAGCGGGGACAGCTCTGGCTCCGGCTCGGGGGGCACGGCGCCGGCCTTTCCGCCACCCTCACCGCCCCCACCGCCACGGCCCAAAGACGGCGAGGCGCGCCGGCTGCTGCAGATGGACAGCGGCTACGCCAGCATCGAGGGCCGTGGCGCGGGCGACGACACGGAGCCGCCCGCTCCCACTGCTCCGCTCAGCCCGCGCGCCTGGCCCCGCCGCCCGCGCCGCGACTACAGCATCGATGAGAAAACCGATGCGCTCTTCCATGAGTTTCTGCGCCACGACCCGCATTTTGACGACACACCCGCGGCTGTGCGCCACCGCGCCCGGGTGCACCCGCATGCACGCAAGCAGTGGCAGCAGCGTGGCCGCCAGCACAGCGATCCTGGAGCCCGCGCGGTCCAGGCCCCCGGCGCGCCACGGCCTGCACGCGCGCCCCTGCGCCGCGGCGACAGCGTCGACTGCCCGCCAGATGGCCGTGCGCTGGGCAGCGCGAGCGAGGAGCCCGCCATCCCCGTCATCGAGGAGGAGCCAGGTGGCGGCGGTGGAGGTGGCGGCCCCGGCTTGGGCGTGGAGCCCCCAGAGGCGCTGCTGGACAAGCTGGCGGGCGACCTGGGGGACAGACTCTTCCCACCGCTGCTGGCTGCCACCGTCGCTGGGTCCCCCGCCCCGGCCCTGGTTACCGCCGCCCCCACGTCTCCCGACCACAGCCCGGCTTAAGCCGCTGCATCCCCAGCCCAAGCCACCTCGCCACAGCTTCCCGGGCACCGCGCAGGGCCTCGCCCCCGAGCCCAGCTCCGGCTGTGGATGCCCACGCACTGGGCTGGCGCACGCACACTAGCTCCCAGCCTCCGCCCGACCGCAGGGACACCGGGAGGTGCCCACCTCTGCCCCCCTGGACTGGCCGCCAGACGGTGGCCCTACTGCTTGGGGCCACCATGGGCAGGCAGCTCCAGGCGCGCACTTGCAGGTGCCGTGTTGTGGGTCTGGAGCGCGTGTACACAGCCTCCGCTGCGGGCCAACCGTCCCGCACAGGTGCATGCGTCACCCGCGTGGGTGAGGACCATGGGCCGCCGAGGGCTGGGGAGGAGCCCGTCACCCCGCTGCAACCAAGCCGTTTACCTCACCACGGTCTGTGCTCGGGCCTTCGCGCCACGCCCAGCTCCTGCCGTCCGTCTGTGTCTGCGTCCCCTGCCGCCTTCTGCATGCACAGCGGCCACACCCCACCCTGGCCCATCCCGCACGCAGGAGCCGCCTGGGCGGCCCCTGTGTCAGAGACTTGAAAAAAACCCCACATGGCCAAGGTTTCCAAGCTTTATTTATTGCCAAAAGATGGACGGCCCCGCCTACCCGCCCCGCGCTTTGCGCCAGACCCCACACCGCCCAGTGGCGGGTTCCTTGTGTCCGTTTTCCCGTTGACCATAAACATCTACTGCATACTCTGGCCTTCCTGTGTTCCTCTAGCCCGGCGGTATGGCTGCCCTGGGGAGGGGGCAGGGTGGCTACCCAGGACCCCGCCATGCGGGCACCCTCCCAGCCAGCAAGGTACCCCACCTGCTTCCCAAGGACCCCAGACACCCTCTCACAACCACAGCTCAAATCCACCTGTTTTATTTTTTTTTTTTTCTTAAAAAACAAAACAAAACAAAAAAGGAACCAACCATCCAACCGGCAGGCAGCCGCGGGGCTGCCCCGGGCGCGGCAGCACGTACGCAGTACTGGTCCCCTGCGCCATGCCCACGCCCACAGCCCAGTAGTCTCCACGTAAAGTGCATCGCGCGCCTGGGGGAGGCTCAGGCAGGATTGCAAAGTGAGCAAGTCATGTCCACTGCCAGCCCGCAGGCATGGCACGGCCCGCAGGGGGCAGCCGACCCACAGGCATGGCACAGCCTGTCTCAGCGGCTGCTTGGCCTGGGCCGGCAGGAAGACGAGAGCCCGTGCCCGGGCACCTGGCGGGTTTCCTGGAGGCAGCTGCGGGACAGAACAGGGCAGTCACTGGGGCCAGCCACAGCCCCCCACACTGCAGTGTCCACCTGCTGTCCAACTGGGGAGTGGGCCAAGGACTCCGCCAGTCCGTGCCCCGGGGTGGGGGGATTTGTGAGCCTCCCACGCCCACTGACACCCGCATGTGGCTCACCTGCAGGCGGGCCCTCACTGCTGCTTGCAGGCGGACAGTCGGCGGGTCTTGCTGCTGGTGGCGCAGGCCTTGCGGGCCGAGGCGGGGGCCCTCCCTCTGCTGCCCAGCTGTGCTGACTCGGTGCCGTTCATGCACAAGGCCTTGGGCAGGCCCCGGCTTTGTCCGTTCTGGCCGACCTCCTCCGCTGGGACCTGCCCTGGGAGGAAGCCCAGGTGGGGCCTGAGCCGAGGGCCACCCCAACACTGCCATGTACCCAGCCACCTCCCTCCAGCCGCTGCCCAGGGACATCCCTGCCCTACGCTGGCACTGGCCCCGGCCCCTGGAAGGGCCTGGTCTCGTGGGCGGCGACCTGGTCCACGGCCAGTCGAAGTGTCTGTAGAGACTGGAGCCTACACAGTGGGGCCCAGGCCCTCCTGTGCAGTATCAGACCAGGCTCCAGGCCTGGGCGCTCACCTGTGGAGTGGGCTGGAGGCCTGCCTGCTGCTGCCCTTACTGCACACCACCTCAGCTGGGCTGTGGGGTGCAGAGGGGCCCTGGACCTCCCCCATGGGCCCGAGCCCTCAGGGCACACATGGCAACGGGGCATGGGGCCAGGGTGCCCGACTTTGGCCTGTGCAAGTGAAGGGAGGGGTCAGGCAGGAGGTATTCCACTCGCCGTGCTGGGAGCCACAGTGGAGTTTACAGGGTTCCAGCTGAAGGACCAGGAGCTGTGACAAAGCACGGCTTCACCTGGCTGGACCGGGCCTCTCTCCCCAGACCCCCGACACTGGGCAGCTCCCTGCGGTACCACCAGGACACGCCCAGCCCCTCAGGAAGCGGGTCAGATCTCAGGGGCCTCCAGGGTCGCCCAGCCTTCCCTGCACTAGGAACCGGGTGGACAGGAAACCCTCAGCCACAGTCACAGGGAGCAAAGCTTTATGGCGACAATGGGGCCAGGACACCCAGAGCGGGAGGGGCTAGTGCGCCGCCCCCTCGCCAGGGAGGGCGGGGCTCGGGCTCTTCTGCGCATGCGCCTCCTCTCTAAGCCCCGCCTCCACAGCCTCCTCACCACCTGGGGAAAGCAAGCGGGGCGGGGTCAGCGGGGTGGGGCCAGGTGAGGCAAGGGCGGAGCCAGGAAGACCAGAGGGCGGGGTCAGGAGGACCAGGGAGGGGAGGAGACAGGAGTAAGGCGGGGCCGGAGGGGCGGGGCAATGCAGGGCAGAGGGCGGGCGGGTCTGAGAGGGGCGGGACCAGGCCAGCAGAGAGCTTCGGTGGCCCCACAGGGCACTGATGGGGTCTCGGCAGCCTGAGGGAGGCTCCCCCAGCCCATGATCCGCGCCCTCTCCTGCCCTCGGGAGTCTCCCACCTGCTCCTGAGGGCCGGGGCTCGGGCGCCAGCGGGCAGCTTCACCAGGCTTGGGCCGCAGACTCACCGGGCACGGTGAATTCCTGAGTGTAGATGATGTCCTCTTCGAGGTCGAAGCGCTCCCCGTCGGTGTCCTCGCCAGCGCCCCCGTGCAGGTCCTCCAGGTAGGGCACCACAGTCATGCTGCGCCAGCGGTCCTTGGTGTCCGGGCTGGGCGGGATGGGCACAAGCGCCTCGGCCATGGGGTGCTTCTTCCGGAACCAGCTGCGGAGGCCGCGGTATGGAGGTCGTCAGGACACAGGACCCTCTGCCCTGCAGCCCTCCTGGCCTTGCGGGCTGCGCTGCCTTCACCCCAACCTAGGGCCCACCAGCAGCCCAACACTTCCCCCGGGCAGCCACACCCTCAGGCCCTGGACAGCTGCTTGGTCCATCCCCGCCACAGTCAGGAGGTGCAGGGACCCCAAAGGATTCTCAAGGACCTTCTGCAAACAGGCCTGCGGTGTCACAAGGAAAGCCACAGCCTGCGGTGCTAGCATTCCATAGGGGAACAGATTCGTGTCCGGGCTGCCCGCTTCCCATCCAGCTCCCTGCCTGTGACCTGGGAAGGCAGTGGAGGACGGCCCAGAGCATTGGGACCCTGCACCCATGTGGGAGACCCATAAGAGACTCCTGGCTTTGGATCAGCTCAGCTCCAGCTGTTGTGACACTTGGCGAGTGGACCAGCGGATACAAGATGCCTGTCCCACCCCCTCAGACAACTGAATATATCTCCAGAAAATAACCAAGACACCCTGCCCGGCTGTCTCCACTCAGGTGGCCCTGGGCCTCGGCTGGAGGCCTCTCGAGGCCCAGGGAGTCCCTCCCGGGACCTGCCTGGCCGCACACCCTGCAGCCATCTGGACAGTCCACAAGCAAGGAAATGGGGGCTCACTGCCCGCACTGGCCCTTGGGCACCGAGCAGGACACCCCGCCGGGAGGCAGCAGCAGGGACCCGCGGGGCCCAGGCCCACTCCCCCATGCACCTGTGCTGCCGGATCTGCCGGATGGAAAATCGCTTCGCCGGCTCGTACTCCAGCATTCCTGCATGAAACGGGGACACGGTGGTAAGTGCTGGGCCTGGCCCCGTGCCCCGGGGAGGGCAGCCCCACAGCGGACAGCCCCACCTTTCAGCAGGTCCGAGAGCGGGGGGCCGCAGTCACCAGGGATCGTGTAGTCGCCCTTGCCAATGTTCTCGAAGAGCTTATAGATGTTGTCACCCTCGAACGGGTACAGGCCCGTGGTGATGTTGTAGCTGCCGCCCGGCGAGGAGAGACATGCTCAGCTGTCAGCTGCCGCCCTGCTCCCCGCTGCCCACCTCGGGTGAATGCCCAGGGCCCTGCCCTCCCCTCAGTGGCGGGGATTCCCTGGGGTGAGAAGGCTCTGGAACTGGGGTCAGGGGGTAGGAACTAGTCTGCTTCTACTCCCACTGCGAGAGGGAGACCACGCTGCCCCTCAACGCCACACATACATCGGATTCCATGGCTGCTCAGCCACAGCCCAGAGCTCCCACAGCTGGTCAGTGTGGCCCCCGCCCCGAGGCGTCCAGGCTGGCACTTACAGCGTGACACCAGCAGACCAGATGTCCACCTTGAAGCCAGAGAAGGTGTCCAGGCCATTGGCGATCTCGGGTGGCTGGAAGGCTGGGGAGCCCTGGCTCGTCCTACATGTGTCGTCCGCGGCAAAGGGGGGCAGGGCCTGTGGCAGAGCCACGCAGCCTTCAGGGGGCGCTGGCCCACAGAGGGGCCGCCCCAGCCCTCCCCTGGCCCATGGCGTACCTCAGCGACCCCCAGGTCGGAGATCTTGAGGGTCCCACTGGTGGTGAGCAGCAGGTTGCCCGGCTTGATGTCCTTATGCACGATGCCCTGGCCGTGCAGGTACTCCAGGCCGTCGATGAGCTGGCAGAAGTACCTGCACAGGCACACGCGTCCACCACCTCGGCCCAGCGCACCCAGCCCACAGCTGGGGCCCCCATACCCACGGCTCCTCTGCCCCCGAGGGACACTGACCCGTGGGCCTGGCACACGGGGAAGCGCTTCTCAGGAACACTGTCCAGCATCTCCTGCATGCCGCACACGCAGTACTCCATCACCATATACGTGGGGTGCTAAGGAAACACAGCCCGGCGCCTGGCTGGGAGCACCCCGCCTCCCCCCATGCTCTCCTGGGGCTTCCCACCTGGAGACCCCCTTCCCCCCATGCCCTCCGTGGCAGGATATATCTTTTGCTTCTCCTCACTGCACAGCACGTCCACCAGCCGGATGACATTGCGGTGCCGCAGCCGCCGCAGCAGCTGGATCTCCCTGGGCGGGGGCCGGGCACAGGGGCAGCTGTCAGCAACCCCACACCACCCGCACACAGCCGGCCAGCTGGCCAGTTCCACCTGTGCAGGGCCCAGGGAACCTCCCAGGACCAGGGCACACGCGTGTAGAACGCCTGCGCGGGCTCCCAGGAAGTGCCGGCAGCCTCGGGGGGCAGGTGGGGCCAGGAGGCGAGAGGGGCTGGAAACAGCAGGTGGGTACCCCACAGCTTCTATGCCACAGCTGACCCAGCAGCTCCACTCAGGGCCACAAAGCACATGATCACGGGCTCCCCTTCACGGAGCACACAGGTTCCTCGCACCCCAGGAACAACTGATCCAGGGACAAGGTGATAGAATGTTCTGGAACCCTCAAAGCTGCTGTACCGCTGCTCCCCCAGACCTGTGTGGTATGTAAATCACACTCCATAGATGTATTTTAGGAAAAAGTCCTCCCAAGTACAAGCACGAGACAAAGGAAGTGCACCCAGCCTCCCGCCAAGGCTTCCTCGTCCTGGAAGCCCACCCTGAATGTCCAGACTCTAAGCCTGAGCCACGGCCCCGGATGACAGAGCCTGGGTGGCCGTGTGGCCAGGGCATAAGAGGCCCTTGGACAGGCAGGACCGGGTGCACAGGAGCCAGGTAGGAGGGCGCGGCCGGGCTGCTGTGTGGATGCCAAGGCTGCTACTCCCAGCAGGGCAGCAGTGGGTTATTTATGGAGCAGCCAGAGGCCTGGCGGGCACCCAGGCTACTTCCGTGCCAGCCCACCCCCAATGCAAACCACCCTCCCCGCAGGGCCGCCAGCAGCTCTGGCCCACCCAGGGGCATGGGGGAGCTGCTGCTCCAGGCACTTCTCCAATATGGCCCCAGGCCTACTCCAGGGGCACCCAGGAGACAAACCAAGGACTCAGGAATGGGGTCTGCACACGGCCTCCTCGGGTGGGGAGGAAGGTGGAGCTGCCTGTGCTGCCAGGCTGGAGGGCCACTGAGCCCCTCCACCTGCCACGACCCCACGGCAGCCTAGCTCCCTCAGGGTCGGCTGCGGACAAGCACCAAGGTCACTAGTGCCAGCGGGGGTGCCCATCCAGCCACAGGGAGTCCTAGGCCAAGGCCATTGTGGCCTGGGCAGACCGACCCCCGCCAGCCACGCTCCCCATACGCCTCCTGCCCAGTGTGACCTCAAGCCCCACCACGCCCAGCGTCACTCCAAACTCTGACCTCAGCCCAGGCCTGGCACGCCTGGCTCCTCAGGGCAGTGTCCCTGCCGGGGGAGGGGCAGGCCGGCTGCACAGTGCCCACACACGACTTTTGGTGGTTACTGCAGAACTGGGGCCAAAGCCCCCCGTGAACATGTCAGCCCAGGACAAACCGGTTTCACAGAGGGCCAGCCCGTTGACCAGGACCCAGCTGCCCTGGTTCTGACCCTGCTCCTCAGTGCCCCAACACAGGAGGCGCAGAGAGAGCCAGCCCTGGGGTGCCCGTCAGAAGTGCCGCAGGTGGGCAGGCAGGCGACCTCAGTGTGCACAGGGGCTTGCTGGGGCAGCAGAGTTGAAGGGGCAGTCACTCCAACTCACAGGGAACCCAGCACTGCAGCACCACAAGGAGAGGGGTCGGGGCCATAGCTACCTCGGGAAACCAGAGACGGGGGTGGGGGCTTGGGGCAGCCCTGTGCTGAAGATTACCCCCCATACACGTCAAAAGGGCGCCCACGAGGCTGTGAACCACACACTCTCCCTCTGTGGGCTACAGGGGTGGCAGGGAACACACAGGAACTTTGGACCAAGCCGACTGAGAGGGTTGGGGGTGAGCCCCCCGCCCCGGCAGGTGGCTCGGGCAGGAAGCCACACGTCCCAACCCACCGGGCAGCTGAGGCCCGGGGCCAGGGGTCCTCACGCCGGGGCTGGAGGCCCATCCTGGCCACCTCTCAGACCACGTCGGGTCCCCACAGGCACACAGCCCTCATACCGGGTCCTGCCACTTTACAAGCTGGGCACGGGGAACTATACCCATGTGAAGGCTGAGGCAGGCTGGGGCCTCTTTCCAGGGGAGCTCTGATCCGCTTCACCTAGAGCTCCAGGAGCAAGACATGTCAGCCCGCCAGCCTCCACTGGTTTCTCATTGCTTGGTCCTTCTGGAACTTTCCAGGCAGACGGCAACTACACAGCTTTGCACGAGCACGGAGGGACAAGGCAGACAAGGTGGTCCCGGCTGCGGGGACCATACCAACACCCACAGTATCCCCGGGAAGCAGAAAGCTCTGACACATCCTCAAAATGGGGTTCCCAGGGCCAGGCGCCTGTCCGGGGCAGTGTTCCCCCAGGACGTGGGCAGGACCTGCACTGTGACATGGCTGCAGGATTCACGGGGCCTGGCAGAGGAGCCAGGCCCGGAGCCACCACCCGCCACTGCCCCACCTGCTCCACTCCTGTGCCAGCACTGCTCCCCCAAGTCTGGCCACACACTCTCATGGCCTTAGTGTGCAGTCCACAGGGGAGACCTAGGTGCGAGTCTGGCTCCAGCTCCTGCCAGGTGCTACCCCAGGTGCTGGGGACCCTGCCACCCACAGGGGAACCCTGAACGGGGTCATGACTCCATGCCAGCGGCTGTAGGCACTTGGGGCACACACCTGACTGTGCCCAATTCAGCTTCCATGTTGCTGTTTCCATCGGGCACACAGCCCATGTTCACACCCCGTCCAGCACCAAGTCCTCCGTGGGCCCACCAGCTCCCAAGCCACGCCAGACACCCACCCACCCACCCACCCACGCACTCAATGTGCCTGGCCAGGGCCTGGTGCCTCAAGCTGCTCCCAGAAGCCCTGGACCAGACCAATGCGGTCAGCAGACCCCAGGCCCACCTGACAGCACCACTCCAGCCCCAGAGCTCAGTGAGAGGAGTGGCATGCCAAGAGCTGAGCAGTGAGGGGTTGTAGTCCCAGATGGGGACCCCCTGAGCTCCCCACCCACCAGCCCCACAAAGGGCAAAGGCCAGCCAAACACAGAGGACACAATGGGCACGCCTCTGGGGCTCAGGGCAACTGCGACCTGGCCACCTAACCGCCTGGCTCCTCGGCCACGGTCCTGTACAATTTCTGGTGCCCCCAGGCTTGGCCATGACCAAGCCAAGCCACCCAACAGCCTGAGAGCAAAGACCAGGAGCAGGACCTGACATCCTACCATCCCTACCTGATGGCTGCTTCCTGCACATTCGACCCCTGTACACCGACCGACCGACCCCACTCCTGGCCCTGCACCCCATACACCTGACTGGCCCCAATCATGGCCCTACACCCTGCACACCGACCGGCCCCACTCCTGACCCTGCACCCTGTACCCTGCACACGGACCGGCCCCACTCCTGGCCCTGCACCCTGCACACCGACCGGCCCTACTCCTGACCCTGCACCCTGCACACCGACCGGCCCCACCCCTGACCCTGTACCCTGCACACCGACCGGCCCCACTCCTGACCCTGCACCCTGTACCCTGCACACGGACCGGCCCCACTCCTGACTCTACACCCTGCACACCGACCGGCCCCACCCCTGACCCTGTACCCTGCACACCGACCGGCCCCACCCCTGGCCCTACACCCTGCACACCGACCGGCCCCACTCCTGACCCTGCACCCTGCACACCGACCGGCCCTACTCCTGACCCTGTACCCTGCACACCGACCAGCCCCACTCCTGACCCTGCACCCTGCACACCGACCGGCCCCACTCCTGACCCTGCACCCTGCACACCGACCGGCCCCACTCCTGGCCCTGTACCCTGCACACCAACAGGCCCCACTCCTGGCCCTGTACCCTGCACACCAACCGGCCCCACTCCTGACCCTACAACCCTGCACAGCGACCGGCCCCACTCCTGACCCTACAACCCTGCACAGCGACCGGCCCTACTCCTGACCCCGTACCCTGCACACCGACCGGCCCCACTCCTGACCCTACAACCCTGCACACCGACCGGCCCTACTCCTGGCCCTGCACCCTGCACACCAACAGGCCACACTCCTAACGCCCGACCTACCTCCTGCAAACCAACCAGCACCGCTCCTGGCCTGACCCCCTGCACACGGACCGACCCCCCGGAACACCAACTGTCCCCCCTCCAACGCCTGCCACGGTAGCCCGAACAGACCGGACGTGAACTGGCAGCGTCACCACGCTGCTGGCGAGAGGGAGCCAGCGGCCAGGAAGGAAGGTGAGAGCGGATGTCAGTCCTGTGGCCCAAGGTCAGCGTCCTGCGGTGCCCGGGTGGGAGGCCCCCCTAAACCACCACCCCCTACCGCCATCCTGGCATCCAGCCAGTAGAGATCTCCCCCTTCCCTGGCAAGGGGGCAAGGCGTGGTGCTGTGGGCAGCAGGCCAGCACAGGGCGGGCAGGCCGGGTGGCAGCGATAAGGAGGCCTGGCCAGGAAGGGGGCCACGGGAGGGGGGGGGTGGCAGCTGGGGGGGGAGAAACTTCAGCTGCTGCTGACCGCAGCAACACAGCCGCTTCCCCTCACTGCCCCCTGCCCCGGGGAGGACCTCAGGGGTCTCCAGCCAGGGGTGCCCCCCACTTCTGGGGCCCAGTCGGCCGCTGCCCTGCGCACGGGGTGTTTGTTTTGGTCAGCCCAGAAGGCCAGCCAGGTGGCCCGGCTGGCCCCACTCACTGTTGGGGGAGGCTGCTCCCCCCCACTGGCCCCTTGCGCCCCAACTCACTTCTTGACGTTGGCTTCCCCATTGGGAATCCGTCGCAGCTTTTTCTTCTTGAGGATCTTGACGGCGCGCCGGCACAGCGTCTCCGAGTCCAGCACCTCCTTCACCTTGCCGTACGAGCCCTCGCCCAGCAGGTCCCCCATCAGGTACTTGCCGATGAGCTTGGCTCGCTTGCGCCGGGGCTGGTAGATGACCTCGGTGGAGTCAATGCGGTGGATGAAGGCGTCCATGGCCACCGACATGAGCTCGTCCTCGGCGAACACGCCCAGCTCCTGCGCGTCCACCACCTCCATCCCCGGTGCCGGCTGCCGCCACTACCGCCACCTGCACCACCTCTCCTCCTGGGCTGCCCAAGTTCTCAAAACACACACACACACCCCAAAATTTAAGAAAAAAAAAAAAAAAAGGATCCCAAACCACGAGAAAAGTAAAAAGGACACAGGCCACGTAGACCTCACGACACACGCGTGGGGAAAGAAGAAGGACTGTCCACTTGGCCGCCGGCGGGGAGGCCTCAGCGCCGGGCCGGGGCCGCTCGTCCTCCGCGGGGGCCCTGGGGAGGCCGGCGGGGTCCGCGGCGCCGGGCCATGGTGCAGGGGGCGAGCTCAGGCGCGCGGGCAGCCGCGGGCAGCGTCCTCCGGGCCGGCCATGGCCCCCCGCGCGCTCCTCGCCGGCCCGGGCTGGGTGCGAGAGAGGAGACACACAAGCAGCGGAGCGACCCTCAGCCGAGTCCGCCCGGAGCCCCCTCGCCGCGGCCGCCGCGCGTGTGCAGGAGGCGGGGCGGCGAGGGGGACGAGCCCTGCCCAGGCCAGGCCGCCCTCCGCCGCCCTCCGCCGCCGCCCCGCGCCTCACGGCCGGACGCCCCGGGCCGCCTCCCCGCCCCGCGCCCCACACGCCGCCGCCATCTTGTTTACCTCCCTCCCCCCCTACTCCCCGCGACGCCGCCGCCGCCGCCGCCGCCGTTGCCGTGCGCAGGGCACGCCCCCGTCGCGGGGCGCCGACGTGCCCTGCCATTGGCTGAGCCCGAAGGCGACCCGCCTCACCGCCGCCGTTGATTGGGCCGTTTGGATCCGGGGCGGGCAGTCTGCCCGCGAATGGGTCTGCGCTCGGTCCCGCCTCCGCCCGAGGGGTGGGACCACCTCGTTCATTGGTGAACGCAGACGCCTGTCACGGCGAAGGGGCGGGGCGGGCCGGGAGCGCCGCGACGGTGACCTCCCGGACTTTGGGGGGAGCTGCGGGGTCGGAGGTCACTGATGCCAACGGCTTCCGTGGAACGGCGGGGGGTCCCTGCCGGGTCGTGGGGTTGGGGGACCGCGCGGCTCGGTGCCAACCCGTCAGGGCCGCTTCCCCCCCCCAGAATCCTTCCGTGGGACTTAGGTCAAAGGTCAAAAAGTGCCCCAAAGTTGGCCATTTTGCGGGGGCAAAAATAAAGAAATATATCCTCGAAGCGTCTGTGGGGCCGGGGATGAAGTCAGGTGAAAAAAAGCTGGGGGCGGGGGAAGTGGAGCAGCTGAGACTCGAACCGGCGGCCCTATGGGATGCTGGCACTGCCAGGTGCTCCACAGCCCTGGCCGAGGGACAGAGCCAGCATCCCACCCAGGCACAGACCGCATCCATGGGACCCTCCTGAGGGAAGCCGGCCTAGGGTCCGGGGTCACCTGCAGCCCCCTCACCCTAGGTGGGTGCCAAGCAGGTGAGTCCCAGCTCAGCCAGGTAACAGATCCCCTCCAATAAAAAGTCTTGAAGTCTCCCAGTTTTTTGTTTTTGTTTTTTTCTGGTTCACAAAGCCACAGGTTGAGCTGCAGGGGGGAGGGATCCAATCGTGCCTGGCCACCCTACTGGCCTCACTCTGTCCTCTTCCCCATCCAGGACAGAGAGGGATGGAGAAGGGACCCGGGTCTACACTGGCAGCCACGAGGGGGCAGACATGGACTGCAGTGCAGCTCGCCAGGGTGCGTACCGTAGGTCTGGGAGCTGCAGGGGGAGGGACGCTGGCCAGCGGGTGTAGGGCTCTCCGGGTGTGCACGTCCATTGGGGGCGGTGCCTTGGATGGTCCCCAGCTCCCCTGCGGTGTCAGCCTGCGGTTGGGACTTGTCACGCGTGGTGTCCCATAGGACGGGGATCCCAGGCGGCCACACCCTGGGTCACTGCCCTGTTCCTGCCCTGCCCTGTCCTCCTGCTATCTGCTTGCCAGGGTGGACTGGCCAGCCCAGGGGGTTGAGCTGCCCTGCTGAGCACCTAGGGTGCGTGTGAGCAGGGGGTTTGGCGTTGGGAATGCCACCCAGACATCCTTGCAGTCACCCACTGGCCAGCTAATGTGCAGTGTCCCTCAGCTGGACTTGGGTGATTTCCTGTGGGGGAAACCGGGTGATAACAGCCTGCCAGGAGGACGTTGCAACTGAGCCCCTGCTCATTAACCAGTAGCCCTTGCTGCCCCACCCCGCCTGTGGTCTGCAGTTCAGCTGGGGTTACACTTCCGCCTGACCCAAGCTGGGCATCCCTTGGTGTGGGATAGCCAGAAGTGCTGCTTGAAAAGCCCACAGCCCACAGCTGACTACCACATCCCCTGGGACCACATGGCTCCATCCTGCCCCATACTCCTGTGGTCTCCGCTGTGCTGGACACATCCTGTCCCTGGAACCCTCATCCTTTCTGTGTGTCCGTGTGCACCAGAGCGTGGAGTCCTCAACCCCACCTCTAGGGCCTCTCCCCTGCTCCTGGCTGCACAGCACTCTGTTGGAAGGGCCGCATTGTGACATTGTAACCATTGTGGAAATCTTGGCTGTAGCTGCTTGTGATATGGTTAATGCTAGAGACCTCTTTGTTGGTCTGAAAAGCACAAGTTGCAGAGAGAGAGAGAAGGAAGAGAGAGTGTGCATTCCAAACAGCTGGGATGGGCAGGGCTGGGGCAGGCACAAGCCAGGCGCTCCATCCAAGTCTTCCCTATGGGGGCAGGGCCTGAGCGCTTCCCCAGGCACAAGGACAGGGGGCTGGACCAGAAGTGGGACAGCTCTGTAGGCTTCTGAGATGTGATGCTGATGTTGCAAGCAGCAATTAAACCCAAAGCATCATTACTTATTATTGGGAAGGCAGATTTACAGAGAGAAAAGAAAGATCTTCCAGCTGCTAGTTCACTCTCCAAATGGCTACAATGGCCGCAGCTGAGCTGATCCAAAGCCAGGAGCCAGGAGCCTCTCCTGGGTCTCCCACACTGGGTCATCCTCAACTGCTTTCCCAGGTCACAAGCAGGGAGCTGGAAGGAAAGGGGAGCAGCCAGGATATGAACCAATGCCCATATGAAATGCTGGTGCCGCAGGCGGAGGAGGAAAAACCTGAGTCACAGTCTGGGCTCCAATATTACTTTATTATAAAGTTGTCATATTGTAACACCTGCTGCAAATGCTTGGCACACACTGACATCTGTCCAGTGGCCACAGAAACCCGTTCAGCAAAGCCCTCCCAGTCCCAATTCCACATCCTTCTTGGCTCACATCCCACCTGCTGGTCAACCTCGCAGGCCTGGGGCTGGAGGAGCAGAGTGCTCCCATCCCCAGGCCAGCCCCTCTGCCCCCAGTCTCTCACTGGGAATAGGAGAATCATCCCAGGGAAAGGCAGTCCAGCTCTGGGAAGTTCTGTAAATGCCTCCAGCGCCCGGAGTTGGTGGGGGGCAGGGGCGACTCTGGCCACACTGGTGTTTAGGGCCCTGGGATGAGTCAGCCTGGAGGCTCCTGTGGCTCTGGAATTTCCCTTGGGGCTGGGCAGGGGGTCCAAGGTGAAGGTTCAGGAAGTCCCCGTACAGGTCACCACAGGGCCCAGCTGGCCATGGGCACACCCAGGACTGACACCTCAGGGATCCTGGCCTGAGCTGTCCTGCAGGGGGTGCTGTGCCAGGCATTGCTGCTTCCCAGCGTGGGCACATCCTTGGGGGTACCCGGCTGGCCACCAGCCTGCTCAGGGCAGGTGTGTCTGCTGCTTCACTCTGTGCCTGGGCAGAGCTGGGTACAGCTGAAGTCAGGAGCCTAGGTCCACCCGGGTCTTCCATGTGGGTGCAGGAGCCCAAGCACCTGGGCTATCCTCCAATGCTTTCCCAAGCGCATCAGCAGGGAGCCGGAGGGGAAGCGGAGCAGCCAGGACTGGAACCAGGGCCCTCGTGGGCAGCTATGAGGCAGGCTGCGGCTTTGCCCGTTGCTCCCAGATGAGCCAGTACCTTGGTTTGGTTCACAGGCAGCCACAGTCCAGCCCTGCCTGCCCCATCCAGTCCAGTGTACCCTCCGTCAGCGGCTGCCTTCTCCACACTTCGCTTCTGGGTGGACGGCCACTCCCTTCAGGGTCCAGTCCAGCCTCAGAGGGTGCGGAGGAGGCAGGAGACCGTCCGTCCCAGAGCCACCTGATCCTATTCTCGTCCAACAGGTTTGCCGCTCCAGGCAGGGTCTGGAACTGGCCCCAGCACACCTGGGGGCAGATAGCAGGTGAGCCCTGCCAGCGGCTGGGACTGGGCAGGGCAGCTGATGGGGGGCAGCAGATAGGGAAGCTGTGAGGCACAGTGGGCAATGCTGCCTCAGTTTCTCCTCTGTCCAGGGGTGGTGTGGACTGGGAGGGGGTGGGGAGGGAAGGGCTGGATGGGGAAACCGAAGAGGCCTGGGAAACGGGAGGGGGATGGTGGGCACAGAGGAAGTGGGTGTGGAATGCAGAAGTAGCCAGGGGCTGGGGAGCAGGGCTCCCGCGGTGCCTGGGAACACAGGGACTTTCCAGACAGTGGAGAAATGGGAAGTGGCCCCGCCCCAGCCTGCCCCGCCTCCGGAGGGCTCACCTGCCCAGGTCCCTGGTCTGTGCTAGGGCCTGCCTAGTGGGCACCAGAGACCTCCCCTCTTGCGGGCTGACAGGGTTGAAGTGGGTGCAGCCTGTACCCTGCCTCATAGTGGGGGTACACTGAGGCTGGCAGGAGGGAGGGAACACTGAGGGAGGACCCTGATGGCCCTCCTGGTGGAAGTGACCAGTATCTGTACAGCAAGTTGGGCCATGGTTTGCCAGGCCTGCCACCCAGCCTGACACTTGCCATTATCAGAGCCTGGCACCTGCCCCCCGGGACACTCACAGCCTGGAGCAAGCCTACGCTGAAGCAGCAGAGGTGGGGGTGGGGGGATCTCACAGACCTGAGCCTGAACTTGAATCAGGAGCGCTGGTGTTTCATGTCCACATCCAAAGCCTGCCTGTCAAGGGAGTGGGCAAAGGCATCTCCCTGTCACGGGAGCCAAGACTCAGGGTGGTCAGGGAGTCCCTTAGCCCTGCCTGTGGAGCTCCTACCTCAGCTGCACCTGTCCGGCAGAAGGGCACCCACCTCCCAGGGTCCTGGTTTGAATCCCAGCTCTGACTCCTGACCCCAGCTCCCTCCTGAGATGTACTCTGGGAGACAGTAGGTGACTTACTAAGGCACTGCCTCTCAGACAGGAGACCCAGACAGAACTCCTGGCCCCCAGCTTCAGTCTACCCCAGCTCTGACTGCTGTGGGCATTTCCCAAGCGCCTTAACAAGGAGCTGGATGGGAACCGGAACAGCCGAGACTTGAACTGGCGTCCCTGTGGACTCAAAGCAGCCTTGCGGTCATCATGGCCATCAGCTGCCGCAATCCCGGGTGGGGGAGTCAAGGCATGGGGTGGTTTCGTGCCAGAGCCTGGGGGCCGCGAGCAGGCGGCACAGTGGCATGTCAAGGCCATGCTGGCTCTTAAAACCAGCTCCTGCCATTCCCTGGAAATCCCCAAATCTGACTAATGCCCCAGACATTCTGGACGTGGCCCGGCCCACCCTGGCCAGGGCCAGCTGCCCCAGAGAAGTCAGCGAAGAAAACACTGTGGCTCGTCCCTCCAGGCTACAAGGCCCCAAGCTTCTCCTGGCTGCCCTCCCCACTGGCCTAGCCATCGGAGGGCAGGGAGGGCTGGCTGCTCACCAAGCCCGGGGCCCCTGGCCAGGCCTGACCTTGCCCATCTGAGGGTCCCCTGGACAGCTGTCCTCCCGGGATAGCGGTGGGCACCCTGAGACAGGAGGAGGACCTGAGGAGGCAAGCCCTCACTTGGTTCATGGACCAGAGTTTGGCAAGTGGGAGGCTCAGGCAGTGACCTTCCCTCCTGTGCCAAACCCCAGTCCCACCCTCTTCCTGGCAGGGAGGCAAGTCCTGACACTTCACCAGGTGCCCCAGGACTAGGCCCTGGCCCAGCCTGAAAGTCCCTATCCTTCTATGTGTGTGTGTGATGGGGGGGGTGTGTGCCTTGTGTGCCATGGCAGAACCCACAGCTGGCTGGCCGGGATGCTTTGGGTTTAGGCGGGGCAAAGCTTGAGGGGGCGGCGCATACAGACGCAGGTTCAACTTCACCCCAGGAGCTCAGAAGAAGGGACACACGGCTCGTGCAGCGCGGGCGGGTTTCGAACCCACGACCCTTGTTGACCAGCCACCCTCCCTTCCTTCCACTCAGCATCCCGGACGCTGGCTGGGCAGCGGGAGGCGGGGACAAAGGAAGCTCCGCCCACCACTCACGGCCCCGCCCACACAAGCGGGCCCCGCCCCTCGGCGTGACCGGAAGTGAGCGGGCCCCCCAAGATGGCGCCCGAAACCCGGAAGTGAGCGGCGGCCGCCGAGAGGCTCCGCGCCCGGCCGGACCCGGGTCCGAGGTGAGGCGCGTCGGCCGCGACCCCCGCCCTAGCCCGCGCCGGCTCCGACCCCGCTGCGGCCCCGCGACGCCTACCTGCACCGCGGGGTGGGATGGGGGTGCCGGATTCCGGAGCCCGCGCGAGGCGGAGGCGAACCACCCCCCCCCGTCCCCTAGTGTCCTCACGCCGCCGCCCCTGCTGACCTCCGACCTCTCCCGCTGACCTTTGACCCCGCCCTTGTCCGGGGACCCCCCGCGGAGCCCCCTTGACCTGAGAGTGGGTGTCCGTGGTGACCCCTGACCTCTCCCCTGGTCCAGCTGCTGCCCAGCTCGGGGTGCTGGGGTGCTTGGGGGTTCTGCCCTGCGGACCCCAAGAGTGGGTGGGAGAGGGCGCCGCGGTGTGCGGGTTGTGGGCTCTCCTTTAGGGGTGCTGGGGTGGCCTGGGAGAGGGGTGTCCCCCCAGGTGCTGGCGCCCTGCGCCCTGCCCCCGGGGCGTCCCCCGGCTCGGCTTCCTGGAATGGTTTGCCTGCCCCCCAGCGTCTTTCCTGCTCAGGGCTGCGGGTGCTAGCGGGGTGTGTGTGGCTGAGGGTGCTACAGACACCCCCGCCCCGGTTGGCCTGATCTTCCAGGAGGCTGATCCTTGAAGTTTGGGGGAGCCATGCAGGTGGGGGGCACGTCCCCGGGGTGGTGGTGGGAGTGTGCACCGTGGGACCTGGCTGCAGGACATTGTCCCGCTGGGTGCCAGGGTGGGGTGGGCCGGGCTCAGCTTGTTCCGTGTTTTCTGGGGTGGGGGTTGTAGTATCACTGCTGAACCCTGAGCCACGGAGATCTGCTTCCTCCTACATGGAGAGCGAGAGCCCTGGGGGCTATGAGCAGGTCGGCAGGCTGTGTGTGTGTGTGTGTGTGTGTGTACAGGCATGTGTGTGGCTTGCACCTGTGTTACATGTGTAATGCCGTGCAGGTGTTGTCTGTGTTTGTGCAGGTGTGTGCTATGTGTGTGCATGTGAGAGGGGTCGGGAGAAGGACTCAGGGAGGGTCCAGCCTTGCGCTCCTGCTCCCGCAATGTAGGTTGACCTGGGTGCCTAGGAGGGTCAGAGGTCAGAACCCGCTGGTTGGGCCTGGGGCATCATGAGGGTGCCCCTACAGTTGTAAGTCCTGGGAGGGGTGATGCTGCAGCAGCGGTGTGGGATCAGGTGGCTGAGGGGTCCCTCTCCACCCCCTTAGAGGGCCGGGCTCCCTCTGAACTGGGCCTTGTTGAGACTGTGGGTGTGCCCAGCCCATCACGCCAAGGAGTGCAGTGGGGGGTCCCACCTGCACCTCCGGTGAGACCATGGAGGGAAGGGACTGGTCTGTGGTGTGGTGAGCTCTGTGAGGGCCACAGCCCTGTGAGGGCGCCCGGCCTGTGTTGCTGTGCTGCTGGCGGGCTGGGGCTGGGGTGGCGGGGCAGTGGCCCAGCGGCCCCTGGCGCTTCCAGTCCCTCCAGAGTGGACTCTAGCCAGAAGAGCTAAGATCGCAAGTGAAACCGAAAGGGACTTGGGGAGTGTCCTGCTGGCCTCGGGGTGTGTGTGTGTGTGTGTCATACTTCCTGGGGTCGCAGCCTGGGTCAGAGGCCATGGGCCAGGGATGCCCAAGGGGCTGCAGGTTGTAAATTTTTATGGGACTGACTCACTCCCGCTGGGGTGGGGCAGCAGGCTCCAGGAGAAAGTCCTTTACCGGACATCCAGGGCCCCGGGAGTGGCTGTGTCCTCCAGCCCGGAGCTGTGGGCTCCTTGCTGAATGCTCAGCTCGGGGGTGTGGCCCTTGCCCCAGGGGCCTCTCCCATGAGTGCCCATGGGGACATGGAAGATCACCAAGGGGCTGTTTGGTGGGGGGGGGCTGGCCTGGGCGGGTCTCAGCTGGGCACTGGCAGAGTGGGGTGAGGGTCTCCCAGCTGCTGTCCTGCGCACAGGAGAGCTGGCCAGTGGGCCTTGGTGGTACCCTATGAGGTCTGAGGCCCAGGATCCATTGAGCCATCTGGAGCGTGGGAGGCCGGGGACTGTCAGGGGAGGTGTTGGGGGCTGTCCTGGCTTGTAACAGGGTCAGCTGGGTGTGGTGAGGGTGGCCTCAGGGGCCACTGGGGGCCATTAGTGGTGGCCTAAATTCCCAGCTTCAGAACACCAGGGAGGCTGTCACCCCCAAACCCAGGCTAGAGGTTTCCCTGAGAAACCAGGTAGTCTGGAAGTCCTGGGCCTGCTCTGGGATCTGCTGAAGCCACTTGTGACCTCCCACACCCTCCAAGGATGGATGATCTGGCAGAGAAGGGTCCTGAGCTGTATGTCCATGTGGCCCTTGGCTCTGTGTCCCTGGGCCGTGTGTGTCCGTTGCCCTGAGCTGTATGTTCCCATGGCTCTGGGCTCTGTGTCCCTGTTGCCCTGAGCTGTGTGTGCGTGCCTGTGGTTCTGGGCTATGTTCCGTGGTCCTGGGCCATGTGTCTCCATGACCCTGGGCTCTGTGTCCCTGTTGCCCTGAGCTGTGTGTCCCCATGGTCCTGGGCTTTGTCCCAATGGTCCTTGACCATGTGCCTCCAAGGCCCTGGGCAGTGTGTCCCTGTTTCCCTGGGCTGTGTATCCCTGTGGCTCTATGCTGTGTGTCCCAGTGGCCCTGGGTGCTGTGTCCCCATGGCCCTGGGCCATGTGTTCCTGTGGCTCTGGATCTTGTGTCCCCATGCTTCTGGGCTGTGTGTCCTTGTGGCCTTGGGGTGACACCTTGCCCAGCATGTCTCAGTGTTGTCAGCAGGGCTGGCTGACTTTGGAGCCACTGTCCTCTCACATGGATGGTCTCCAAGTTTGGGCCAAGGTCACTTGTAACATTCTGGGCAGTGAAAGCAGCTGGGAGGAGGTGAGGGCAGCCGTGTTGGCTGGGCCCTCTGCTGGGACCAGTGTGTCCCAGCTGGGAATGGCCTGAGCTGCTGTCCCGCCATGGCCTCTGAGAGCTGGTTGGGCCATCTCCTGCCCTGAAGCCTGCCTGCCTGCCTGCTCCTTGGCTTGTCTGGGCTCCTGCAGGTGCAATGCCCCCTCAACTTGGTACGCCCTGGTTGGGGACCTCAGCTGCCTCCATCCTGGGCTCCTTGCCTCTCTGCTCTGTGGGCAGCAGTTCCAGGATCTGGGGAGCTACTCCCAGCCAACTCTGCTGTTGCTGTGCTTGGGGTATATCCCCAAGGGCTCCCCTGTCAGGGCCTAGATTCACCGGTCATATCCGCGGTCTTGCTTTAGCCTGGGCCTGGACTGCGGCGTGAGACAGTAGCCCTTGACCCAGTCCTTGCCCCTGGGGATCGTGGGCTGCAGACCCAGACCCACATGCTCCTCTCCTGGGATGTGGCTGGCCTGTGGAGGTGGGGGATGCTGCTGGCTCACCTGCTGGGATTCGGGGCAATGTGGGGAGTTGGAGATTTCCTGGGGTTGAAGAGGCTTGTTGGGGTGCAGCAGGAATCTGTGGTTCTGCCCCTAGCTGTTCCCCCAGGGAAGGCTCTGGAGCCCATGGCACCAGTCGGCGCATGTCCCCCATAAGGCAAGGGGTTTGCAATGGCCCAAGTCCCTCGCTCCTGGGATTGAGGCCATATAGACACTGCAGGGAGTTGTGGCCCGGGTCTGGCCCAACTCCCCCCCAGTGGGCGAAGCCTGAGAGCTTGGTGAGGGTGGAGGCACCTGGGCAGCAGGGGTTGGAGCTTGGCAAGGGTGGGGGCACCCGGGCAGCGGGGGCGACAGCATCCCCTTTTCCTCTTAAGACCTTGGGCTGAGTGGCAGAACTGGAAATTCCAGAAACAAACCCCACCCCAACCTGCCTCCTGCATGTCCCGGGAGCCTGTCTCCTATGTGTGCCCCAGGAATCCAGGCTCCCCTGGCCCAACCCAGCCCCCAGGAGCTGGCCTTTTGTGTGCCTGAGGAGCCCAGCTCAGCCCCCCAGGAGCCAGCCTCATGTTGTGCTCCCAGGAGCCCAGTTCCCCCCACCCCAGCCCTCAGGAGCCGGCCTTGTTTGTGTGTGTGTGTGTGTGTGTGTGTCCAAGAAGCCCAGGCTCCCCTGCTCCAGCCCAGCCCTCGGAGCCAGCCTCCTGTGTGTGCCGAGGCACACAAGCCCAGCCGCCCTGTGAAATTACTGCTGAGCCTGCCCAGGGCCCAGGCAGAGCCCCTGCTGGTCCTTGGCAGCTCAGGGTTACTTTGTTCCTGGGACCTCCAGAGAACTTTGAGGTCCCAATGTTGGGCAGCCATGCCCCTTACCCCCAGCACCCTGTCTGCTAGGGGCTCCCAGGGAGTCGGCCCACTCTGCTGCCAGGGGAGCTTCCGGGACGTGATCCCAGCATGCTCTGGGCTGGGAGGGGGGGTGGTGCCTGTAAGCTCGTTTTTTCTGAAAGGTGGAGACAGAGATCTTGGACTCACTGGGTCACTCCCCAAACACCCATGGCTCCCAGGAGGGTGCAGGAGCACCAGCATGCGAGCTGTCACGTGCTGCCTCCCCGAGCAGAGTGCTGGACCAGGGGCAGATGCCCTCCCACAGGGGACCCATTGTGCTGGGTACTGCCCACCTCAGGCACCTCCAGGAGGACTCACGCAGCAAACATTAGGCAAAGAAACAACCAGGAGCCAGCAGGGGCTCCCACCAGGTCTGCCCCAGGGTCTTCTGGCTATGGGGCGCTGTGTGTCCATCCTCACAGCAGTAGGTGTGTGTGGGAGGGGGACCTGCACCTGTGTCTGCCCAGTCTTCCCTGGAGCTTTAGTGGACAAGGCCGGGCGCCTGGGGGCCTTTGGAGTCACTGTAAGATCCGGAATTGTCTCCCCACATGGGGGGCTGTAGGCAGGTGGAGGTCCCTGCCCCCCCCCCCCGGAGCCGCCCCCTGGGCAGGCACCTGGGTCCTGTCCCTGTGGCCAGCCACACTCCCTGTCTGGCTTGTGCACTTAGCACGGAGTCAGCCTTCCTGGTTCTGTGGGGCTCCCACACTCCCAGGCTATGACGACACAGCACAGAGGGGGCCACTGGCCTGCTCGTCCTGACAGCATCTAAAGGTAGGCGGGACGCCGGCGCTCACTGGGCTGCCTCCCCACCTCTGCTTGCTTGCATGTGGGTGTGTGAGCACATAGTGTGGTTACGTTTCACTTCAGTCCACACCACCAGCATCCCACATAGGTTCCAGTGTGTGTCCCAGTTGCCCCACCTCCCATCCAGCTCCCTGCCTGAGGCCTGGAAGGCAGTGGAGGGATGGCCCAAAGCCTTGGGACCCTGCACCTGCGTAGAGGACCCAGAAAAGGCTCCTAGGTTTGTCCTGGCCCAGCCCTGGCTATTGTGGTCATCTGGCAAGTGAAGCAGTGGATGGAAGCTCTCCCTCTCTGTCGTTCATTCCGCAGATGGCCGCAACAGCCAGGGCTGAGCCCGGCGGAAACAGGAGAGCCTGGCGAAACGCCAAGACCTGCTCGTACTCTGCCTGTTTCACTGATTTTTATATACGTATATATGCATCTGGCGGGGAGGGGGATGGGGGAGATTTGTTTATGGATTTTATTTATGGGTTGAAAGGCCACATCTCTACTGCCTGGTGGTAGGTGAGCGGTCAGCTCTGATCGCTGTGTTTCTGGATGCTGCCTGGTCCCCTCCCCATTCCCGCCTTGGCATCCAGGAGGTCCCTTGAGGTGGGAGTGTGGGAGGCGCTGATATGCAATGTTAGGACTGGCGGCCTGGCCCAGGTTCCCCCTGCGCTGCCCTCAGCTGGTCTGGGGCCGGTGAACAGGGGCATGTGGGCGTCTCCCAGGAGTCCTGAGGGTCTGTCAGGAGGGAGGCCGTGCTGCCTGTTGGGCCCGGGATTTGGTGGCTTTCATGCATGGACTTGTAGAGGCCTCAGGTAGAGGCACGCAGGGTCGCAGGAACCCCCCATCCCGTGGGTCCCGGATCCTCCCACGCCCGAAACCCATGGCCTGCACAGGCCGATTGCCACCACTGTTGGTGGGAGCGTAGGATCCTGACTGCCCCCTGCAGCCAGCCCTGAGCTGACACCCACAGGGGGAGTGTGTCTTCCTGTGGTGGGCGCCTGGGGCGGGGCCCAGCAAAGCACTGGAGGCAGCCAGAGTCACCTGCTGGCGGACGGTACCTCCCGGTGTCCTGCTGGGGCTCCCTGACTCCTCAGTCACTCTCAGGGTGAGTCACTCGAGTGAATGCACGCTTCCTAAGGAGTTGCATCGCCCCAGCACAGCCTGCGTGGAGCCAACGAAGAGCTGCCAGCACTGCGGGCGGAGTGCTGACCCACAGCGGGCACAGCAGGGATGTGAGGTGCTGGGCAGAGCTGGGCTGAAGGCAGGAGAGGAGGGAAGGGTATGTGGCAGGCCCATGGGGGTGCATGGGAGGGGCAGTGGGTGAGGACACATCCCTCCCCGTCCAGCAGCCATGGATTCACTTCCTCTGGGCATTTGCCATTATTGGGGTCCCCTGGAGTGTGGCCTGGAGTCAGTGTCAGAGCCTGGCTCCCGTTCCTGGCTGCGCAGGCCACGCCATGTATGTCCACTCTGCTTGGGGGGCCTGCCCACGTGGCTGGGTGGTAGAATAACGCTGACCATCACCTGCCGAGGAAGGCCCCACACTGTGTCCCAGCTCTACACGCTGTGACAGCCTGGTCCCTGCCTCCTCTTGTCTCTGCGGTGCTGGCGGCCACCCTGTCACACGACCTTGTCCCACCCTGCTGCCTGCCACTCCCCCCACCAGGCACACGGGAGCCTGACTTCTGTGGTCCCCTGAAAATGTGGGGCATGAGCCTGGGGGACATGGGGGCCCCAGCACGGCATGCCCACCCCAGCCTGTCAGGGGCTCTGTGGGGGGACCAAGGGACAGCTTGCAGATAGGGCCCAGAGCCTGACCGGGCCATTGCCGGTCATTCGGCATGGGCCTCAGCAGCTTTCCCCAGCGGGAGCTGTTCCGGGCGTGGGGTTGGTGCTTCAGTTCCCAGAGAGGCTGGGAGCCTCAGGGGCCACCAAGGAGGCACACGTGGTCACCCTGTTGGGTGTAGTTGTGTGGCCTTCGTGAGGACCTACCAGGTGGGACCCCAACTCGAGGGAGGCAGGAGGTGGGGCCTGCAGGGGGTCTAGGTGGTTTGCATCAAGCAGGAAGTGATATGTGTGTGTGTGTGTGTGTGTGTGTGTGTGTGAGAGAGAGAGAGAGAGAGAGAGAGAGAGATGGATGACCTGGGGCAGAGCAGCCTGGGACGGGGGTCCAGGCGGGTGCCTGCACTGGGTGTAAGGGGTGAGGGCAGCGTCCCATGCCCCCGTGATTGCACAAGCCGTCGACGCGAGGCTGGCCATGGTTACTGGAAGTCCCAAGGATTTCTTCACTCGGGGCTGGGCCGGGAGTGGCAGCTGCACCTCCCCTTCCTGCCTTCCCAGGCCAGCCAGCTGCCCACGTGGCCCGCCCGCCTACCCCTGCTCTCCCTGTGTGCGTGCGGCCTGAGACTCTTCAGGGGCCTTGGGCCGGAGCCTGTCGGGCACAGGGTCAGCTCTCCTCGGTGCTCTGCCCCCTTGGCTGCTGAGGACACCCCTGCTCAGAAGTGGGGCCCTCCCTCTCACGGGGGAGACTGCATTCCCACCGGGTACGGGGACAGGTTCCCACAGGTGACAGGTGAGCCCCAGGGGTGATCAGCAGGTGTCCCCTGGGCAGGTGACATAGGTGAGGAAGTCGCCCCAGAGCACGCCATTTCACTACCCCCCAATCTCTCCACAGGACATAATGCCGCCGCCAGCGCCACCCCCACTGCCACAGCGCGAGACGCCTAGATAGACAGCTCGGGTCCCGGAGCCCCCTGCCTGGCATCTGGCCGGGGTCCCGTGCCCCTCCTGCCCCCCAATGCTGGCAGTGGGGCTGCTGGCCATGGACGGGGAGTACCCTCAGCATGAGCCCCCACCTGCGGGCAGTGTCCTCTACAGCCCACCAGCCTTGCCGGTGAGGGGAGCCCGCGGGGCTTCTGCCTTCTGGGGGTGCTACCCTGGAGGGTGGGTGGCCTTGGCCCGTGCCTGGCTGTGTCCCCCACTGCTTTGGGAAGCACCCTTGGACCCTTTCTGCCCATGGAGCCCCGCCCCCTCCCTGGCCTGCATGGAGCGTCTAGGCCCAGCCCCACCTCTGGAGTACCCCATCCCTGAGCACCCTGCCCTTGGAGCGCCACTGCCACCCACTTGACACTCACCTGCTGTTGCAGAGTGCCCAGCTGCACTGCCCCTGGTGGGGTGCCTGCCTGCCGACACTCTCCCAGGCCTACACCCCCGAGAACCAGTGAGTGTCTGGGAGTATGGGAGGGCATCCTTGGGCTCTGTTTGTGGGGACCCCCCCGGAGGAGTCACATGGGCTGAACCGTGGCAGGGTCTGTTTGCCCCACTCCCACCCGGCTCCTTGAGGGACCCCCATCTCCTCTGCCTGCCGTCCCTCCCTCCAGCCTGTTCCCGAGCTCCACCCCCTTCCTCGGAGGCCAGCCTTGCTCGGACACCAGCTATGGCCCCGTGGCCTCCGCCTCCAGCTTCCTGCCGAAGAGCGAAGACTTTGCTCAGGTAGGAGGGTGAAGATGCCGTGCTGCCCGCCCTGTGGTGGCCAGGGCCCTGCCCTGGGTCAGTGCCTGAAGGCCTGAGGACCGTCGGGTTGGGCCTAGCCAGCCCCCTCCTATGCGTGTATGGTGTCCCCTTACCCCTGTATGGGTGTCTGGTTCCCAGGCCTACCCTTCCTCCATGGTGGGTGGATGTCAGAAGCCGCTACCCAGCCCCCAGTGCTGGCCACAGCATGACCTACTTGGCCTGTCTTCCCCATCCATCCATCCTTCTCACTGTGGGGCACTCAGCCCACATCCTGGGCCCTGTCCCACTGCCAACACCTGCCGGGCTGCCACGCCCCTTGGCCCGCAAGCACCTGGTGCCCCCCAGCTTGGCTGCCTCCCGTCTGTCACTGTAGGCACTTCCTGGTGGTCTTGGGCCAGCCACCATGCTCCTGCCCCAGGAGTCAGACCCGAGAGTATGGCTGTGTCCTGGCCAGCTAGGCGCCCGGAAATCCTGTCTGTTCCTGGTCTTGTGGGAGCTGGGCTGACAGGGACCAGGTCCCCCCAGAATCCTCAAGGGGCTGAGTTAGAGACTGAAAGGAGGAGGGGTGTGTGTCAGGTTGGACTGGACCCCTCAAGAGTGCAAAGGGTGCAAGTCCTTGCGGGAAGTCCCACCTCCCGCTGTGTTGGAATTGCGTGGGGGTGGAGGCAGGAAGTGTCCATTGGGAGGGAAGCGTGTCCACAGCCACTGACCTGAGCCACTTCCCGCATGGCCCTGGCCTGTGAGAGGAGAGCAGAACCGCTCCTGCCATCCCCGTCTTTCCTCCTGTTTAGTGACTGCCCATGGAGGCATAGTGGGCACCTCAGCCTGGCCTGGGAGCCAGCTCCCCTGGGCACTGTGCCCCATTGTCCATGCCCCATGCCAGGCACAGAGCTCCAGTACCAGAGGACGCCAGGTGAAGGCCGTGCCTGGGTTCTCCACCCTGGCTGCCTCAAGCCTGGACCCACCTGTCACACAGCAGGTGTCCGCCTTTGTCCTGCCCAGGCAGTCTGAGCAATTTGTGTTGACGACTGGAACCCCGACCCCTGGGAGTGCGTGTGGTCACTGCTCCCCCCCTCCCCCGACCCGGGAGGCCTGCAGAGGCCATGCTGGGTCTACTCCTGGGGCAGGACAAACTGCCATGTCTGTGCTGTCGTCCTGCTGTCAGGGAGCCGAGCTGGTCTGTTCCCTCCCTCCTTCCTAGCGGACCAGTCATGGGGGTTTTCTGTTTTATTTGAAAAGCAGAGTTATAGAGAGCGGGAAAGACAGATCTTGCATGCACTGGTTCACTCCCCAGCTGGCTGCACCAGCCAGAACAGCTGATCCAAAGCCAGGAACCCGGAGCTCCATCTGGGTCTCTCACACGGGTACAGGGTCCCAAGGCTTTGGGCCGTCCTCCACTGCTTTCCCAGGCCACAAGCAGGGAGCTGGAGGGAAGTGGAGCAGTCAGAACTGGAACTGGTACCCACAGCCACGTTCTGTGACCCGTACTCCATGGCTCAGTGTCGGTGCCCTTTGTGTGTCCAGTAAGAGTGCGCAAGCATTCACTGTGTGGTAACAGGTGCTGGCCACGACCTGCTCCATGCTGTTAGAATCCTTGGCTTTGGGGGTGCATGCCCCCAGCATGCCCAGCCCTGTCTCAGCCTACTTCTCTAGGATGGTGGGCTCAGTGGTGCAGGCCTACCAGCCAGCCTCAAACTCTCATGTACCAGATAAGCATCCTTGGACAGCTCGGGCGTGGGGGGAAGGCCCAGTAGGGAGTCCAGAGCAGAAGGCTGCAGGTGTGGGGCACAGGTGTGTGGAGCTGAATGTGGGGGTACAGGTGTGTGGAGCTGAAGGTGGGGAGGGTACAGGTGTGGATGTACAGGTGTATGGAACTGAAGGTGGGGAGGGTACAGGTGTGGATGTGCAGGTGTGTGGAACTGAAGGTGGGGAGGGTACAGGTGTGGATGTGCAGGTGTGTGGAGTTGAAGGTGGGGAGGGTACAGGTGTGGATGTGCAGGTGTGTGGAGTTGAAGGTGGGGAGGGTACAGGTGTGGATGTGCAGGTGTGTGGAGCTGAAGGTGGGGGTATAGGTGTGGATGTGCAGGTGTGTGGAACTGAAGGTGGGGAGGGTACAGGTGTGGACCTGCAGGTGTAGGTGCAGGTATGGATGTGCAGGTGTGTGGAGCTGCAGAGCCATGGGCACTGTCAGTTGGGCAGGTTCTCTGTGGACCAACTTGGGCCTGGTGCCACGCCCACACCCAGTTGCCCTCCATCCACACACCCTACCCACTAGAGGCGTCCTTTGTACTTCCCCTTTGCGTCACACCCTGGGCCTCTCCTGACCTGTCACTAAGATGTTCTGGGGGGGCCCGCTGAGGGCGTGGCCATGTCCCACGGGCCTGTCCTTGCTGCTGGTCCCCAGGGTGGGCGCTGCCCTTGCAGGGCTCGCCAGCCACCTCCCTTCACGCCCCGCTCTTCCCCTGCCCGCCAGCGTCCCCCAGGGCTGCAGCGCTGAGTGGAGAGCAGGTCCGGGAACGAGGCTGCCGGCCAGCCCGGGGCTTCTGGGAAGCCTGGCTGAGCTCACAGCGTGGGAGAGTGCAGGACCGTGGTATCTACCGACTGCTCTGCAGGAGCAGGGGCCCGGCTCGCATGCCCCCTGGTTCCCGGCAGCAGCAGGGAGTTCTGATAGGAAGCTGCTGTTGTGGCCCAGCCCTGTGCCAGAGTGACCGCCTCATGGGCAAGTGAGACCCAACCATGCCACAGTGTCCATCCTGGACCGGACCCGCAGTGGTCAGCCTCCCATGTCTAACCCCGCCCCCTCTGCTCAGGGTACCTCCTGCCCCCCTGTCCTGCCTCGCCTTGTGTTGTCCCACCTTCCTGCTGGCCTTCAGCCGTCCTCCCCAGCAGCCACAGCACAGCTAGAGTGGGCTGGATCCAGCCCAGGGCCACAGCATACAGCAGCCCGATCCTCGGCGCTGTCCCCAGCCCAGGGACAGAGCTGATCTAGGGCTCGGAGTGGGCAAGGTGCTCCCGGGCCAGGTGGGAGTGCTGTAGGTGTATCCTCTGGGCAAACAGACCCCCCTTCCAGCTCCCCAGCTCTGGGCTTACTCCAAGGGCAGCGCCTCGAGTCCAGGTGGCAGGGTCACCTGCCTTTGCCCTGTGTCTCTCTCCTCTCTCTCTCACCTTTCCATTTGCAAGAGAGAGCTAACATCAGTGGGTTCTCTGAATGCCTGCAAAAGGCCAGGTGCAAGCCAGGAGCCAGGACTGCACCTGGGGTCCCCACCCCGTGTGGCAGGGCCCAGGTGGCCAGGTCCCTGGCACAGCCTTGCAGGCTCACTAGTAGGGGTTTGGGGTGGCTGTGGACTCCAAGATGACTTCAGTATGGGCTGTGCAGGTCTCCCCAGCCTGCACCCAGGGCCTGCCCCTTCTTTGTAAAGTGGAGACAAATTTCACAAACTTCCAAATCCACCCTGTTACAACAGTACTTGCAGAGCAATTTAACCATCATCACCATTCAGTTTCCAGAACGTTCCCCTCACCCCCTTAAAGTCCCCGTGTGTGTGGACCATGCCATATGTGCCCGTTGCCAGCAGGTGGACCCTGCTCCAGGCTGCTGGGGGCACGCAGCGCAGGTCCCAGGGCAGGCAGGGGAGGGCTGTGTGGCAGGTGGCGCTGTCATCCCTGTAGGGAGGGGTAGGGGCAGTGGGTTGTGCTGGCCTCAGCCGGATCCCCATGCTGCTCTCTTTGCAATCCCTGCCCCCTCAGGCCTGGACACATGTCTCTGGGCTCCTGGGTGGCAGCCAGCTCACTCCCACCCCTGCCCCACTGCCGGCAGGGCCTGGGCTGCCCTAGCTGGCGTCCATGGGTCATGCCTTGTAGTATCTCAAGGGTTGGGGGTTGGGAAGGCTCCCCAGAACACACCCCTCTCCCTCTTCTGGGTCAGGTCTGCTCCAGTGGTTGGTAAAGGACAGATCGGAGTCCCCTGTGCCCCCGCCCCCAAGTCCTGCCTGCCTGTCCCATGAAATCAGCCCCGGAGTCCTGTATAGCCATGCTGGGGACAGGGAGGTGGGAAAGAGGACCCCGCCAGAGGTCCCCTGGGGAGCAGGGTAGAGAGAGGGCCCTTGGGATGGGCCAGCCTCAGACACTGCTGCAGGGAAACTAGGAGTTTGATGGGCCAGGGGTAACTCTTTGCTCCCGCCCCTCACCCCGTCCCTTGGGCCATGTGCCTGCTTGCGGTGCCGCGGGCGCGCCCAGCTGGGCCAGGCTCTGTTGACTGTCCTCCGCCCCATCCAGGAATCGCCCTGCCTGCCAGGAATCGCCCTGACTTACCAGGCAGGCATCATTTCCTGAAAGTCAGCCCCGGCTTAGAGGAAGTAGGCGCGCGCCGCGGTGACTAAACTCACATGCAAATGCAGCCCAAGCCGCCGCTCCTGCCGCCACCACCACCAGCTCGGTGGTCATGAGGCAGCTGCTGCCCGCAGCTCTGCCAGGGGGACCTGTCCGGCAGCCGGCGCAGCCCCCCACGCTCCTCGGCCATGTCCCAGCTGCAATTTTGGCTACAGTTCGCAGCCCTCAGCAAGGTAGCAACGCGGGCGGGAGTGAGCCTGGGAGGGGTCCCCCCACCGCCGTGGCGGAACTTCAGGAACTTGCGACCTGCCAGCCCCGGGCGTCAGGAGCAGGGGGGCTACAGCCCTAAGCTGGGGGTGTGGGGTGGTGTTCGGGTCCCCTGGGGGACACCAAAGGGGAGGGGCAGGAATGGCGTAGGTGGGACCCCAACAGGTTGGGAGTGCAGCCAGCTTCTGGGGGTGCCAGGACCAGAACAGGGTGTGTGTCCACCCCCTGCCAAGCCTGGAGACCTGTCCCAGACATCCTGGAAATGGGGGGGGGGGGTTCAGCACAGGCAGGGGTAAAGGAGCCTGGAGCGGGGGGGGGTGGGAGTGAGGGGACCCGGTGCTGCAGCTGCCTCCTGTCCTGTTGGACCACTGAAACGAGGCGGGGATGGCCCCTGGCCAGGGCAAAAGGTGCTGCATCTGGGAGCTCACCTGGAGCCTCGGGCCAGCTGCCTGCTCCCCTACTGGGCTCTGCCCAGTGGCCACACACAGCCACCCTGCTTCAGGCTACACCATTCCCCCTCCTGCCTTTGGCCCCTGGGGGCTAAGACAATTCAGTTGCCACTGGCCAGGGGGCTTGGGGAGGAAAACATTGGTGGGGGTCTCCCAGACCTGTCATGGTCCTCCTGTTCTTAGGCTGGGGGCAGTGCCACAATGGGACGCCTAGTGGCCCCCCTTCCCTCCCACCCTCATCCCCTACTGAGAGCTCAGGGTATGTAGCCTGAGGCAGGGGGGCCCCTCAACATGGTCGCAGGACATACCAGGCCAGCTCCACCCAGGACCAGATCCTGTCCCCTCCTCGTCCCACGCCCCCCACTCCACCCCAGACCCGCTACAGAACCCTGCCTGCCTCCTCTCCTGGGACCTTGCCTATGTCCAGGGGCTGAGAGGCACCAGTCAGCACTCGCCACCAACTGTGAGAGACCAGATGGGGCTAGAGAAGTGAGGGGAGGCTCAGGCTGCTGGCCCTCGCACTGTGGGCTGCCTGCTGCCCTCTGCTCCCCCCACAGGCATGAGAGTAGGACACAGTGGTGGCCAGGCACAGGGGACACCTGTGGGCTGCGCCTCCCGTGGCTGGCAGGGCAGTGCCAGGCTGCAGCCACCAGGCAAGGGGAGCAGGGGTGACAGACTGGGAAAGCAGCAACCTCCCCCTGCTGCAGCCTGTCTGTGATCAACCCATGGGGCTGCTCCAGGTGCCCCGCCAGGGGGTGCTGATTGCTGCTGCCCCTCATGGCTGCTCTCCTTACCTTAGGGGGATCCTCATGGCACTCAGCTCTGTAGTTCTAGAACATTCCATCTCCCAAAACCAGTCCTGTCCCCGAGAGCAGTCACCCCGCCCCCTACTCCTTCCTGTCCATGGAGCCCACGTCATGTGGCCTTGTGTGTCTGTGTCTCATGACATTCTTGGGCCCCTCCACGCTTCACCTCATTCCTGGCTGCTCAGGGCTGCCGTGTGCCTGGGCCAAGTGTTGTCCACCTGGGGTGTCCACTCACTGGCTGCCCCTCCGGCCCTCTCTGTGTCCTCGCTTACCAGCCCGCTCTTCCACCCCATCCCCCTGCGTCCCCACTCATCCCGCCCCTCTGGTCTGTCCCCCAGGACCCCTCCTACTTAGAGGACTTATCCACCGCCTCCATCTTGTCCTCATCGGTGGACTCACTGTCGGATATAGTGGACACGTCTGATTTCCTGCCAGTGGACAGCCTGAGCCAAGTCCCTACCATCTGGGATGTGAGCACCTCCTCGTCCACCCAGGACAAGGTCAGTGCGCCCCCCAGGCCTATCTACTGGTGGGCCTGCCCCAGCTTGCTGGCCGCTCAGGGGGGCTCCAGGGGCATCACAGATGCATGAGGCAGGGGGCTCAGGGTCTGCTGAGTGTGGGGTCAGAGCCGAAGCTGGCCCTGCGGGGGGACAGCTATTGGTCACACAGATACAAAAAAGCCAAGTTAGATATGGACCCGGGGGATGCTGGGCCTGTCCAGGAACGCCAGGGTGTCAAGACTGGAGGTGCTCCTGGCCCAGAGTGAGTAGGGCCAGCATGATGGGGGGCATCTCCATGGGCCCACAAGTGCAAGCCTGAGCCCAAGCGGCGGCACTACCAGGGCCAGGAGGGACAGGCCACGGAGACAGCATGTGCTGGCCACAAAATGACACATTTAAAGCCTGCTGGACTTTGGGCCAGCGCTGGCCATGTGCTGGTCAGGTGGGTGGGTGAGGTCACCATGGCTCCATCAGGCTGTGGGTAGCTGGGCCTGTCCAGGGGTAGACAGAGTAGGGAGGCCTGGCCAATGCCAGGCCCCCTGCCCCCTGTCTGGGACCTGCAGGGCCCTCCAGGAGACACAAGGCGCCCAGGGTGCGAGGCTGGGCCATCTGCAGTGGACACGCGGGGGTGCCTGAAACTTGAGGCCCCCAGCCCGGCTGGGAAGCCTGACTCAGCCTTCCCGGAACTCGGCCGCATCTGTTTGTTTATTTTTTGCTAATTTGAGGGGAAAAAAAAAAAGAGGTGGAATTTGAGCACAGAGCTGCTGGCCATCACAGCCCTGTTTCCCATGTCCTGGCCATTGTAAGCCACAGCACCTGTGAGCACTACTCACCCCCAACAAGGCCCAGGGGACCCCCCCAGTTCTTTTTTTTTCTTTGTCGATTTTTATATCTGAAAGACACAGAATTTCCATCTAGTGGCTTGCTCACTCAAATGGTCACAACAGCAGGACCCCCACCACAGGGTCATGGGCTGCAGGGACCCCAGTACTCAGGCTGGCGCCTGCTGTCCCTCAGGGTGTGTATTAGCAGGATTCCCGGAGCCCCCGATGTAGTGTCCAGGCAGCGTCCTGACCACGCTTCAGCGGGCCGGTGGTCATGACCTGGGTGTGCTGCACGCTGCACTGCCCGGCCTGCCATCTGTCCACAGGGGCTGCTGCAGCCTGCTTACTAGCAGGGTGATCTGCTGGTTTTGTGGCCTTTGTTCCTGGGGGCCTCCTGAACACAGCAGGGACCTGGTCTGTCTTGGGTACTCACCGGGTACAGTCTGGAGGAGCAGGTGGGAGAGTAGGCTGCTGGCCACAGGGTGCCCAGGGCATGCTGTGGCCCTGCCACTACTGACTGCCTGTCGTCCCCCCAGCTCTTCCCGCCCAGTGTGGCCTTTTCCAGCCTTCAGGACCCTGCACCTGCCCTGTCCAACACCCCACTACTCGTCAGCTACCAGGTGAGTTATCCAACAAGGCTCCCTGGCTTGCCTAGGGACCTTCCCCGGGCAGCACGGTGCAGGGCGGTGCCCTGGACTCTTACCTCTGCCCTGTGTCCAGTCACAGACGCAGCCGGAGGAGGAGGAGGAGGCTGATGAGGAAGAAGCTGAGGAGCTGGGCCACGCAGAGACCTATGCAGACTATGTGCCCTCCAAGTGTGAGCAGCCCAGGCCCCCACAGTACTCGCGCTGCCCCGCCCCCGTGGGCTCTGGCTGGGCATGGGCCCCCCCTGCCGGGATCTTACAGCCCTGCCCATCCCCGTCACACAGCCAAGCTCGGGAGGCAGCACCCGGACCGTGTGGTGGAGACCAGCACGCTCTCCAGCGTGCCGCCGCCCGACGTCACCTACACCCTGGCCCTGCCCACCTCGGACAGCAGCGCTCTGTCGGCCCTGCAGCTCGAGGCCATCACCTACGCCTGCCAGGTGAGCTGGCGCCCGAGGGGCAGGTCCAGCAACCCCCCCCAACCCTATGTGGGTCCTGACTGCCCCCTGCCTCCCCACTCCCTGCAGCAACATGAGGTCCTGCTTCCCAGCGGGCAGCGTGCCGGCTTCCTGATCGGTGATGGCGCCGGCGTGGGCAAGGGCCGCACGGTGGCCGGCATCATCCTGGAGAACCACCTACGGGGCAGGAAGAAGGCGCTGTGGTGAGTGGCCGGCATGGGCATGCAGGGGGGGCAGCAGGGGGATGCAGGGAGGGGCCAGGCTGCATGGGGCAGCAGGGGTACGCTGCGCACCTGAGCCGCCCCCCTCCCCCCCAGGTTCAGTGTCTCCAATGACCTCAAGTACGATGCAGAGCGTGACCTGCGGGACATTGAGGCCCCGGGCATCGCAGTGCATGCGCTCAGCAAGGTAGGGGGTGCCGGCCGCTACCACCTTGCTGGGAGTCCCGGGGCGGGGCTGCACAGGGCCTCGGAGCTGAGGGCGGGAGTAAACTGAGTCCCATCCACCCCACCCCACCCGACCCCATCTATCCCCAGATCAAGTATGGTGATAACACTACCTCAGAAGGCGTGCTCTTCGCCACCTACTCAGCCCTGATCGGGGAGAGCCAGGCCGGTGGCCAGCACCGCACGCGCCTGCGGCAGATCCTGGAGTGGTGCGGGGAGGCCTTTGATGGCGTCGTATCCAAGCCGGGGGCTGGGCATCGTGGTGGGAGGAGCTGGTTATGGCAGCCTGGAAGGGGTGGCGGGGAGGGGCCCCGTCTTCCAGGCTGTACTCTGTCCTGGGTTCCCATGTGCCTTGCTTGGTCACCTTATACCCTGACCTCCTGGGGTGGGGCCTGGGCGTCTGGTCATGCAGTGGAGTACAGGACCATGTCTTGGGGCCACCCTCGCCCAGGGCACACCCCCCTAGTGCCTGCTGCGGTATTACTGCCATAGTGACAAGTACATCCCCCCCTACTGTACAACGGGCCGTGCCCAAGGTTTTCCTCCAGGGGTCACTGCACATGGACAAGTGAAGGTGATGGGAACACAGCCACCCCTGGATTGAGAGGCCGCCGACTCCTCACTGGCGGCTGTATGTGTGCGTGAAGCTGTACGTGTGGTCTCACCAGCCCACAGTGTCCTAGAACATTCCTTAACCCACGCTTGCCCCAGATTATATTTGACGAGTGTCACAAGGCCAAGAACGCCAGCTCCACCAAGATGGGCAAGGCTGTCCTGGACCTGCAGAACAAGCTGCCGCTAGCCAGGGTGGTGTATGCCAGCGCCACAGGTCAGCCCTGCAGGGCCTCCCCTCTGACACCCTTGCCTCTTTCCCTGGCCTTGGGGCCCCTGCCTTGACCTGGCGGAGCTAGGGAGCTGAGGCCACATCCCACGCTCCGCACAGGTGCCTCGGAGCCCCGCAACATGATCTACATGAGCCGCCTGGGCATCTGGGGGGAGGGCACGCCCTTCCGCACCTTTGACGACTTCCTGCATGCCATTGAGAAGAGGTGAGGTCCCCCCCCACCCCCACCCCCAGGGCTCCCAGGGTTCCGTCCCACCTCAGCCAAGGCGTTCGCTGTGGCCACCAAGGCCTGCTCTGTGTCCCTGCCAGCAGTCAGCCCGCTGGGTGGTGGGCTCAGGGGGCCTATGGCCCTGCCATCCCTGCCTGCTGGGCAGTGGGCTCAGGAGGCCTATATTCTCTGCAGGGGTGTGGGCGCCATGGAGATCGTAGCCATGGACATGAAGGTCAGCGGCATGTACATTGCCCGCCAGCTTAGCTTCTCAGGCGTCACCTTCCGCATCGAGGAGATCCCACTGCCCCCTGCCTTTGAGCGTGTCTACAACCGGGCAGCTCTGCTGGTGAGCCATGGGCTGCCCTGAGAGGGGGCCAGGGCCTGTCCAGTACAGCCCAGGGGCGGAGCCAGCGTGGGCTGTTGCCTGTCCATCACAGCCCAGGGTCAACAGTAGGGGATGTGAGGTGTACATATACCTGCTGATGCAGGAATAAACTGTGCCTGTATTTTCGGGATCCACATTGCATGGGCCATCTGCCAAACTTCCTGCATGCTGTTTCCTGCACAGGGGAAGCCCTTGAGCCCCATCCCTGCCTGGGTGTTGGGGGTTCTTTGTGGATGGGACTCAGCCAGCGTCTGCCCTGAGTTCCACAGAGGGTGGAGCAGCATCCCTGAACCCACCCCCCAGTTCTGTCAGGAGTACCCCCTGGGTGTGGCTCCAACCCCGCCGGCTGGGCCCTGCACTATGCCACCCCATGTGTGATGGTTACAGCCAGCTCAGCCTGTCCCCTGCCATTGCAGTGGGCCGAGGCCCTGGCCGTGTTCCAGCAGGCCGCCGACTGGACCGGCCTGGAGTCCCGCAAGTCACTATGGGGTCAGTTCTGGTCGGCCCACCAGCGCTTCTTCAAGTACCTGTGCATTGCCGCCAAGGTGCACCGCCTGGTGGAGCTGGCCCGTGAGGAGCTGGCCCGCGACAAGGTCAGTGAGCCAGGCCTGCCTGTGCCTGCTCCTCCCAGAGCCGGGCTCACAGCCTGTGTCCCCGCTCCCTGCCTGCCCCTCCTGGGTGGGAAGCTGGCAGTCCCTCTTCCAGAGCCCTGCTCACAGCTGTATCCCTGCTCTCTGCAGTGCGTGGTCATCGGGCTGCAGTCCACAGGCGAAGCGCGTACGCGTGAGGTGCTGGACGAAAATGACGGGCACCTGGACTGCTTTGTCTCTGCTGCCGAGTGAGTGGACAGGGGATCTGCTGGGTCACCCGCTCGGCCCTGGGGAGCTGTGGGAGGTTCCCGTGGCTGTGGGAGGCTCTTGGGTGTCCATCTCCTGCTTGGCCTGTCCTAGGCTCCCTCCCTCCTGGCCCAGGGCCTGCCCTTGCTGGAGTAACCCTGTTCTCCCTGGCTCTCGCTGGCTCTCACTGGTTTTCACTGGTTCTCACTGGCAGGGGCGTCTTCCTGTCACTCATTCAGAAGCACTTTCCTTCAGCTAGGAGACGTCGCGAGCGAGGAGTGGGGAACAAGAGGAGACGTAAGCCCACGCCCCTCCCTGCTCTACCCCTGGACCATGGGGTCACACCCCAGCCCACTGCACCCCAGCCCATGGGGTCACGCCCAGTCCCACACCCATGCACCGTGAGTCCTTCCCAGCAGAGGAGCACAGGGCCAGCCAGCATCCACGGGCCCTCGGGGACAATGTGTCAGCCCCTGGAGCAGGTCCCCCTAGGGCACTCCCTCCTTTGGCCGGCACCTGCCTGGGCCAGGGCGTAGGCATGGACAATTTTGTTGTCCCTTCACTCTGGGTCCTGGGGCACTTGTGGGCTCTGGATCCTGAAGGGGGGGAAAGTCTGCAGGCCAGGGGCTCTGGCAGCGAGAGACAAGCCCTGGCCTTGCCTCACAGGGCGGCCGCGGGGCCGTGGGGCCAAGGCTGCCCGGCCAGCACTGGAGGTATGCGGCGTGATCCGCATCAGCGATGATAGTAGCACCGAGTCAGACGGCGGCCTGGATAGTGACTTCAACTCCTCTCCCGAGTCCCTGGTGGATGACGACGTGGTGATTGTGGATGCCACCGGGCCCGCTGCCGATGAGCGAGGTGGGGCCCGGGGGGAGGGACCCCAGCCCTGGCCACCCTCATCCCAAACCTCACTGTGCCTAACGGCCACCTGACCCTGTCCCCGCAGGCCCCCTGTACTCCTTGCAGAGAGATGCCCAGGGCCCTGGTGTCCTGGAGCGGGTGGAGCGGCTAAAACAGGACCTGCTGGCCAAAGTGCGGGCTCTGGGTCGGGAGCTGCCGGTCAACACGCTGGATGAGCTTATCGACCGGCTCGGGGGGCCCGAGCGAGTGGCTGAGGTGGGTGCGGCATCCCCCTGCTGGCCGCCCTAGGTCCCCGCCTGTGCCAGGCACAGTCTTGCGCCATTCAGAGAGAAGCCGATTTTATGGGTGAGGCGCCCGACTGGCCGGCCACGCTGACAGCCTGTAACCCTGGCTGCCCTTTCTGGCCACAGATGACCGGCAGGAAGGGCCGTGTGGTGTCCCGGCCCGACGGGACGGTGGCCTTCGAGTCGCGGGCGGAGCAGGGCCTGTCCATCGATCACGTGAACCTCCGAGAGAAGCAGCGCTTCATGAGCGGCGAGAAGGTGGGGGCCTTGGGGGCCCGAGTGGGGCGGGAAGGGGCGCACAGGCGTGTGTAGGAGGCCTCCCTCTGTCCCTCACTCCCTAGTGGTCCATGGCGGGGTGCTGAGCTGGGCACGGAGGGGCCCGGTAGCCAGGCCCGCCCTGCTGACCGGTCACTGCCCCAGCTGGTGGCCATCATCTCGGAGGCGTCCAGCTCGGGTGTCTCCCTCCAAGCCGACCGCCGGGTCCTGAACCAGCGCCGCCGCGTGCACATGACTCTGGAGCTGCCCTGGAGTGCTGACCGTGCCATCCAGCAGTTTGGTGAGCTCGCCCTCCCCAGCCTGTCCCTCTGCCAGGCTGCCCTCCAGGCTCCCTGTCCCTGACAGCACACTCCGCTTCCAGGCCGCACCCACAGGTCCAACCAGGTCTCGGCACCTGAGTACATCTTCCTCATCTCAGAGCTGGCTGGCGAGCGCAGGTTCGCCTCCATTGTGGCCAAGCGGCTGGAGAGTCTGGTGAGCAGGGCCAGAGGGCGGCTGGGGCTGAGGGAGGCGGGAGCCAGGGAGAACCCAGGCAATCTGTGAGACATCGCCACCCACCCACCCACAGGGCGCCCTGACCCATGGGGACCGCCGTGCCACCGAGTCCCGCGACCTGAGCAAGTACAACTTCGAGAACAAGGTACCCGGCAGACAGGGCTGGGGGCTCTGACCCCAGGGTAGGGAACTCTGACCTCAGGGCTGAGGAGATCTCACCTGGCCTGCTCTCCCCACCCAGTATGGAGCCCGGGCCCTCAGCTGTGTCCTCACCACCATCCTGAACCAGACGGACAACAAAGTGCCCTTGCCCCAGAGCTACCCGGGAGGGGATGCTGCTTTCTTCAGGGGTGAGCCAGGGTGCTGTGTCCTGTCCTGTGACAGCAGGGGGTGGCACTGGATTGCTGTAGGAGAGGGCAGGTGGCCTGCCCGGACTGGAGGGACCCAGTGTGACACCCCTCCTCACCCTACCACAGACATGAAGCAGGGCCTGCTGTCTGTCGGCATCGGTGGGCGGGAGCTGCGCTCAGGCTGCCTGGATGTGGACAGAGGTGAGGTCAGCTCCCCAGGAGGCTGGGCCAGGCTGAAGCTCTGTGCCCAGGAGGTGGGGTTGCCCTGACGTTCTGCCCCCCCCCGGAGGCGGGGGCTGGGTTGAAGACCCGCCCACATGAGGCAGGACTGTGGGCAGGCCTGGGCTGAAGCTCTGCCCCACCCCACCCCCAGACTGCTCCATCCCCAAGTTCCTGAACCGCATCCTGGGCCTGGAGGTGCACAAGCAGAACGCACTCTTCCAGTACTTCTCTGACACCTTCGACCACCTCATCGCCGCCGACAAGAAGGAGGGGAAGTACGACATGGGCATCCTGGGTGAGCAATGCCAGCCGAGCCCGGCTGGGGGGGTGCCACCCTAAGAACCACTGCAGCCAGTTCCCCCTAAGACAGCCAGTTCCCCCCAAGACAGCAGTTTCCCAGCCCCCCTCACACGGACCCCCCCATAACAGCCTGTTCCCCAGCCCTCCTCACATGGAACCCCAATGACAGCTTGTTCCCCAGCCCCCCTCACACAGACTCCCCCATGACAGCCAGTTCCTTGGCCCCCCTCACACGGACCCCCCATAACAGCCTGTTCCCCAGCCCCCCTCACACAGACTCCCCCATGACAGCCAGTTCCTTGGCCCCCCTCACACGGGCCCCCGATGACAGCCAGTTCCTTGGCCCCCCTCACACAGACCCCCCATGACAGCCAGTTCCCTGGCCCCACTCACATGTGCCCCAAACAACCAGTTGCCATCCCCCATGCCCCACCCACATGTGCCACAGGAGTGCCTGCAGGGGGTGGAGAGCTGGGCCGTTTGGAGCACCAGCACCCCACTCAGAGAGGGGACCCCAGGTGATGGCCACCACTGAGCAGCAAGGGTCCCCGGGATCAGCCTGGTCCCCGCTGGCTGTCATGGGGACCCTGCCTATGACCAGCAGAGTGACAGACGATGGCCAGGGGGGCTGACTCTAGTCCCCACGTGCACTTGGGGTCGGGCATGAATGGAGCTGAGGGATCAAGGCCCCTGATGCCCTCCCCCTCCCCCCCACATCCCCAGACCTGGCTCCCGGCATTGAGGAGATCTATGAGGAGAGCCAGCAGGTATTCCTGGCCCCTGGGCACCCACAGGATGGCCAGGTAGTCTTGTACAAGGTGAGAAGGAGCGCCCAGCCCCTCCCTGCCTGTACCCATGCACACCACCCCAGCTGACCTGCCTGTGCCCGGCAGATCAGCGTGGACCGCGGCCTGAAGTGGGAGGCTGCGCTGGCCAAGTCCCTGGAGCTCACGGGTCCCTATGACGGCTTCTACTTGTCCTACAAGGTGACCGCCCCCTCTCCCCTGCCGCGGGCACACGGGCCCTCCAGGAGGGCAGATCCCCGCCTCACCACCCCATGCACTCTGCAGGTTCGAGGGAGCCAGCCCAGCTGCCTGCTGGCCGAGCAGAGCCGCGGCAAGCACTTCACCATCTACAAGCCCAACATTGGCCGCCAGAGCCAGCTGGAGACCTTGGACAGCCTCTGCCGCAAGTTCCACCGGGTAGGCACGGGGTGAGGGTGGGGGGCGCATGTGGCAGGCACGCACCTGTGGGCCATGCCTGCGCTGTGCCTCATGCCATTCCCCTGGCCCGTTCCCGCAGGTTCCTGCAGAGGAAGCCCGGGAGCCCTGGGAGAGCGGCTTTGCCTTCTCGCTGACCCACTGCAGCCACATGGTCTGGTGAGCGGCAGGGGGACATGGGGTGGCCGCCCCGGGGGTGTGGGGAGGCAGTGGAGGGCACGCTGAACAGAACCTTATCCCTGTGGCAGGAACCAGCGCTGCCGGCCAGTGCAGGAGGGCAAGGAGTGTGTGCTGGGCCTGAGGCTGCGCCACCACTACGTGCTATGCGGGGCACTGCTGCGTGTGTGGGGCCGCGTGGCTGCCGTCATCGCCGACGTCAGCAGCAGCAGCTATCTGCAGATTGTGCGTCTCCGCACCAAGGACCAGAAGAAGCAAGTGGGTGAGTCCCCAGAGGTGGTGGCCGGGCAGCCTGGCCTGGGGCACCCCCATTCCACGCCCTGAGGACGCCTGATGGCCACCTGCACCCCAACAGGCATCAAGATTCCAGAGGGCTGTGTGCGGCGCGTCCTGCAGGAACTGCAGCGCATGGACGCCGACGTGAAGCGCAGGATGGCACGAGCCCGGGGGCCGCTTGAGCTGCCCTGTGGCCCCGGCGAGGTGCTGGACCTTACCTACAGCCCGCCGGCCGAGCCCTGCCCACCGCCGCCCCTGCCATTGCCGCCGCCTCGCTTCACCTTCCCGCCGCTGGAGTGCATGCCCGGTGCCGACCCGGCAGGGCTCACGCCCCAGGGCTGCGACATCAACTTCAAGGAGGTGCTGGAGGACATGCTGCGCTCCCTGCACCCCACGCCAGCGCCACCCCCAGGGCCCCCCGAGCGCCAAAGCGTCATCCAGTTCAGCCCACCCTTCCCCAGCTCCTAGGCAGCCGCGCGGGCGCGGGGGCAGCCCCACTGCCCCGCACCCCGGGACCCGTGAGGCGTGGCTGCGGGAGCTGCAAACTCAGGAAGCCCCAGGTGCTCGCCCCTCGGTGTGGCTGGGGTCCTTGGGGCAGACCCCGTAATATATGCAATCCCCCTGCTCCCTAAATTATTGCTGTCCCCTCAGGCGGCCTCCCCTGGAGCCGAGGTGGGAGCCCTAGTTTCTATGTATTTATAAAAAAAATAAGTGTACATATGTAAAGGTCTTTTTTAAAATAAACATGCCTTTTACCTACACGCCTTCGTGACTTGGGGCGCTGGGGCAATGGTCACCACCTGCCCCGGGCTGGACCTTGGGACACACCCACAGCACCTGCCACCAGGTGCTGGAGGTCTGCAGCTGGGCAGTACCTCATCCATCCCCTGGGGGTCGCTGCAGTGCCCTGCCCTCCCACATGGGCGCGCTGCCAGCCCCACCCCTGCAGGCCCAGAGCAGCTGCTGCTAACGGGCTAGGGCGGATCTGCCTGGGCACCTGCCAGGGCCAGGAGGGATTAGCCAGGATTGCCCGACCATCTGACCCAGATCCACCTACGACCAGGCCGGCACAGAGGCGTTTTCTATCTTTTATTCCCACAAGGCAGCCATGATGGTGGCACCGAGCCAGCGTCCGGCGTCCAGGGGGCCTTCCTCCGGCAGGGTTGCACGCGGGTTCTCGGGCCAACCTCACCAGCGGACTGGTTTGCAGGCAGGCCGTCATGGTGCCGGGTGGAAGGCTCCGGGGGACTTGGGCGGGGGGGCTCGGGCAGGACTGGGCACTTGTGGGAGTTAGAGATAGCAGGGCAGGTCCTTCTCGATCACCTGTGGGGGGCACAGGGCGGTGGAGGGGGCAGTCATGGCCCCGGCTACTCTGGCCACCCCGCTGGCCGACCGCCCTGCCCGGGGCACCTACCAGGGGCTCTTCCATGGGACCGTACCGCTTCACCACGCAACCATTTTTGTCCACCAGGAACTGCAGGGGGGAGGCGGAAGGGGCAGTGTGGGAAGGAGCCTCTCTAAGCACTGACCCACCCAGGCACACCCTGGACCCCTCCACTTACCTTGGTGAAATTCCACTTGATGGCGCTGCACAAAAACAAAACAAAGGCAGCCTGAGTGGGGACGGCCCCGGCACCGCGCCCACCCCACACCCCACTCGGGTCACGCACTTGCCCAGCATGCCCCTGCCCTTGGGCTGGACTTTCATCCACTTCCACAGCGGGTGCGCGTCGTCGCCATTCACGCAGATCTTGCTGTACATATCAAACTTGACATTGTAGCTGGCGGCGAACTCTTTGATCTCGGCGTTACTCCCTGGCTCCTGGGAGGGAGGGTCGGGGGCGGCCAGAGGTGTGGGAGGTGAGCTCCGCACCCCCAGATCACCCCCTTTCTCTCACCGCAGCCCAGCCTCCCGCAGGTGCGCACGCCTACCTGCCTCCCAAACTGGTTGCAGGGAAAGGCCAGGATGCGCAAACCACACTCAGCGTATCGCGCGTGCAGGTCGACCAGCTGAGTGTAGTTCACCTCTGTCTTGCCTCATTGGGAGGCTACGTTGGTGACGACGCACACGAAGCCCCTGCAGGAGGGGGCGGGGGGTCAGCCAAGTTGGGGAGTGGGGCTACCCTCCTTTCACCCCCTGCTTCTCCCCAGTCGCCATCTTCCCTGGGACCCACCGGTACTTGTCCAGGCACACCATGCGCCCGTCGATGTCCTTGGCGGAGAACTCATGCATGGAGCGCGCGCAGCGCCAGTCATCACGGGACGCACACTGCAACGCAAGATGGGGACTCGGTGACCAGGGACCACGGCGGAGGCGGGGAGCCCACGCCCCGCTCCGGAATGAGGCCCCTGGGGGCAGCGAGCGAAGGTCACCGGCTCGAGGTGACCAGCAGGAGCGCTCGGGACCCCCACCCCCAACATGGTGCGAGGCCGTGGCGGCGGCAACGGGGACCCTCTGTGCACACCGGTTCCAGGAACTTGTCGTGGCAGCACACGGGCTGCGGCACGGCCGGCCCGGGTCTGCAGGGGCAGGGGTCCAGCGGCGGAGGACGTGGCCTCCGGCGTCGGCACGCAGGGGCCTTGCGCTTCCGGGGGGCCTGGCGCCTGGGCCGCTGCTGCCGCCGCCGTCGCCGCCGCTGCCTCCGGGGAGCTGGGCTGGGGCGCCGGGCGGTGGCGGTGCTGGTGGTGGTGGTGGTGGTGGTGGCGGTGGTTCCCCCGCTCGGGCGGCCCCGGCCCCGCTGCCTGCAGCGCCCCGGGGAGCCGGCGGCTGCGCGGCCCATTGCCCGCCTCTGTGCCGCCCGACCCTGGGGGGCCCAGGGGAGGAGGAGGACAAAGCGGGCCGTGGTCGCCCCGGGCGCCCGGCCGTGCACTGTGACGCCGCCGCGCACCGGCCTCGAGCGCGGGGAGGAGGAGGAGGAAGGCGCGGCCCAGCTCGGCCACCCTCCCCAGCGCCCAGTGTTCAGGGGTCTCAGCCGGACACTGTCCCCTTCCAGCCGCCCCGGTCCGAGGGGATCCCACCACGGCCAGGGAGCAGCAGGCCTCGCGCGTCCGCCCACCAGCCCCGGTCCCCAACGGCCCGCCGCCGCCCGCTCACCATGGTGCCCGCTAGCCCCGGAGCGGCCAAGGCCCCGCACAGCAATGCCGGCTTCAGCAAGCGGCTCAGGCGGCCCAGCAGCATCGCGGCGGCAGCGGCGGGTCCGGGAGCCGACGGCTCCTCCCCTCTCACACAGCCGACCAATGAACGCGCGCCGGTGCGCCTCGCCTCCCCACCCTCGGCCGCCCACGCACGCGCCCATTGGCCCAACCCGTCGGCTCCTCTGACGTACGGCCACGTCAGCCAATGGGGAGGCCGGCGCGTGAGGGGCGAGGCGGGCTTGTGCCTGAGGCTGGAGGAAGGCGGGGTAGGAGGAGGAGAGAAGGGCAAGTTGTTTTGGTCCGTGAGTGCGCATGCTCGCTGCATTTGCTAGCGTTTCCGCGTCGTGTGACGGCGGATCAAGTCTGCCAGGGCCGAGTGGCCGTGAGCGGGACACTGGGGAGGGACCAAAGTGGCCGAGGCGCCCCGAGAAGACACAGGGGGTGCGGCTTTTCTGTGGAGCCTGGGGCTCCACAACGGCCCCACGAGACACGCGCGCCCGCGGGACCGAAGCCGAAACGGCTCTGAGGGACCGTTTCCTCAGGCCGCGCGGCGCTGCCGTGTCCTTGCGGTGTCCAGTGTCCGCAGGGCCTCGCGGGTCGCGGGCCTCGGAGGGTGCGGCCCGCGCTGGCCACAGCGGGACCTCCCCGGGGCGTCTGCCTTCTCGGGGAGCCCCGCACCCCGCGAACTGGCCGCTCGCAGCCCTGACCCCAGCTGGACACACGGTCATCCAGGAGTGACCCCCCCCCAGCCAGGAGTGACCCCTGAGCCTGGAGTGACCCTCTCCTCACACCAGGAGTGACCCCCAAGCCAGGGATGACCTTCCTCCTCACGCCAGAAGTAATCCCCAAGCCAGGTGTGACCCCAGCCACAGCATTTGGGATTGCTCATGCGTATGGACAGCAAAGCCCCCAGGGGCACAAGGGACAGATTTTCCAGAACCAAAATACAAAAAAACACACCGTCCTTTGAGAGTTAGAGGAAGTCACAGGGCTCACCCTGGAGGAAAAGTTACAAAAAACATTGAGTTCCAGAACATTTCATCACCGCAGAAGGAAGTCCTGTCCTGGGAGCCGGTTACCCTGAGCCTCTTCCTGTTGCTGTGGAATTGCCTATCCAGTCACTTCCTGCGTGTGGGGGGTGGCCAGTGGGCGACCTGGGGCTCTGTTGAGCAGCACAAAAGGGAGAAGTGTACCACTGGTGTGGTTGGACCTCCCTGTGGAACAGCAAAACTCCGGGAGACCTCTGCCTGCCACCTGCACACCCTGCCTGACCCCGCCCCAAACACCTGCACCTGTACCCAGGCGTGTGGCACCTCACCACCCCCAGACACCCAACCGTGTGTCCTCAGGCACCTGCAGCCTCCTGCCCCATCACTCTGTTAAAGGGACAGCTGTGTGCCCACACCACATCAGGGCTCAGTCCCCTGGCTGGTGACCCTCCAGCCTGGAGGAGGAGGACAGGTTTACAGGGCTTCACAGCTGCACCTCCCTCCATACCCCACCCTTTTCTCCTGACCCCTGGGGCTGCAGACTCTGCCCTGGAAACACCCCATCTGTCCCCGTTCTCCAGGGGACCTGGGACCTTGTCCTGGCCTCGTCTCCAGGGCACTGCCCTGGCAAGCTGCCCTAGGGCATGTTCCACAATCCCCATACTTCGGGGTGCCTTCTCCACCCTCGCACAGGGGGACCCTGACCTCGCATTGGCTCACCCTAGCGGGGTACTCGTCCCCTCTGGCCTACTGGCTCGCAACCACACCCCATTGCAATCTGCTCTCTGCCTGCCACCCGGCACTGCCTGGCACACTCCGGTGCCCTCTGCCTGCCTTCCCCGCCACAAGCTCCTCACAGCGACTCCAAGGGCGAGGCTGACTGCTATTCGGGAAAATATTTTGAAAGCAGAAGTGTTTATTTAAAAATGCTTTTATTTCAAAGGCAGCGTGAGAGAGCTCTTCCATGTACGGATTCACTTCCCCAAATGGCTGCGGTAGCTGAGGGAGAGCCTGGCCAAAGCCAGCAGATCCATCGCTGGTGTCCCAGGGGGGGTGCGGGGGCCCAGGCTGCTGTCCGAGGGGCGTCAGCAAAGGGGGAAACCGCAACGGAACTGGAGCAGCCGGGACTCGAACCGCCCGTCTTACAGGAGGGCGTCGGTTGCCACAGTAACCGCACCCAACGAGGGCGGTTCGGGCTGTCCGCAGCGCTGCCTGTTCCGGACGGCGCTGCCTTATTCAGGCGCTGGCTGGAGACCGCCCGGAGTGGGCGGGGCCTGGGGCCTGACGAGCTTCCGGCGCATGCGCAGTTGGAGCGTGCGGCTCTGGGTCGTGGAGTTAGTGTGGCAGCAGCGGCGACGGCGACATGGACGACGAGGAGGAGACGTACCGGCTGTGGAAGATCCGCAAGACCATCATGCAGGTGGGGCTCCGTCTGCGTCGGCCGCCCCGCGGGGTCTCCCACCCACCTGCCGGGGTCTCCTGCGTAGCAGGGTCTCCCACCCGCTGGGATCCTTCACTTGTGGGGTTCCTTACCCACCTGGTGGGATCACCTACCCGGCCGGGTCCCCCACCCAGCTGCCAGGGTCTCCCACCCAGCTGCCAGGGTCCCCCACCCACCTGCCAGGGTCTCCCACCCACCTGCCAGGGTCTCCCACCCAGCTGCCAGGGTCTCCCACCCACCTGCCAGGGTCTCCCACCCACCTGCCAGGGTCCCCCACCCAGCTGCCAGGGTCTCCCACCCACCTGCCAGGGTCTCCCACCCAGCTGCCAGGGTCCCCCACCCACCTGCCAGGGTCTCCCACCCACCTGCCAGGGTCTCCCACCCACCTGCCAGGGTCCCCCACCCACCTGCCAGGGTCTCCCACCCAGCTGCCAGGGTCTCCCACCCACCTGCCAGGGTCCCCCACCCATCTGCCAGGGTCTCCCACCCAGCTGCCAGGGTCTCCCACCCACCTGCCAGGGTCTCCCACCCACCTGCCAGGGTCTCACACCAAGCTGCCAGGGTCTCACACCCACCTGCCAGGGTCCCCCACCCACCTACTCAGCGGGGTCTCCCACACACCTGGCGGGGTCACCCACCCATCCAGCGGGGTCCCCTGTCTATCTGGTGGGGCCCCCCCATCCACCCACCCACCCGGTAGGGTCTCCTACCTAGCGGAGTCGCCCACCCAGCTGCCAGGGTCACTTACCCACCTACCCAGTGAGGTCTCCCACCCACCTGGGGGTCACCTACCCAGTGGGGTCAGGGGTCACCCACCCATCCAGCGGGGTCCCTTATCTCCCTGGCGGGGTCTGCTATCTGTTGGGTCACCCATCCAGCGGGGTCCCCTACCTGCCGGGCTTCCCACCCAGTGGGGCCCCCCAGCCACCTACTCAGCAAGGTCTCTGACCCACCCACCGGGGTCCCTACTTATGGCTGCGGGGTCACCTACCCAGCGAGGTCCTCCACCTAATGAGGTTCCTCACCCACCTGGCTGTGTGCATTTCTGCAGCTGTGCCATGACCGTGGCTACCTGGTGACCCAGGACGAGCTGGACCAGACCCTGGAAGAGTTCAAGGCCCAGTTCGGGGACAAGCCGAGCGAGGGGCGGCCACGACGCACAGACCTCACCGTGCTGGTAGCCCACAACGACGACCCCACCGACCAGATGTTTGTCTTTTTCCCAGGTGACCGCCAGGGTCGAGGTGGACTGGGCTTGGCTGGGCTGGGGTGGATGGACCTGGCTCGAGGTGGGTCCCCACCTGCCGCGGTCCCCCACCCACCTGCAGGGTCACCTATCCAGTAGGGTCTGCCACCCTAGTGGGGTCCCACCTTCAGCTATGGGACTGGAGGCGAGTGGGCCTACCCGGTGTCCATGTGGGATGCTGGTGGCTCACGGATGTGGGTGGGATCCGCAGGACGGGGATGCCATCAGTGCTGGGCCCTCCCTGGTGTCTGGGTGTCCACCCGCTGACTACGCTGTGTCACCCCCAAGGGGAGCCGGTCCCAGGCCTGGACTCCCCACCCCATGCAGGAGGGGCGGCCATGGCTCCCATGTCCTCCTGTGGCTGAGCAGGCCCTGGGTGATGGTGCGGGGTTGGGATGGCCACACTGAGCCCCACTGTGCCCACAGAGGAGCCCAAAGTGGGCATCAAGACCATCAAGGTGTACTGCCAGCGGATGCAGGAGGAGAACATCACCCGCGCGCTCATCGTGGTACAGCAGGGCATGACGCCCTCAGCCAAGCAGGTGCACCCATAGGGGCTGGGCTAGGGTGACGGGCAAGGTGGGGGCTGGCCTGGGGGTGACGGGCAGGGTGGGTGCTGGCCTGGTGGTGGGTGCTGGCCTGGGGTGCTCCCCGCTGAGCACCCCCTTGTCTGGCCCCTCACAGTCGCTGGTGGACATGGCCCCCAAGTATGTGCTAGAGCAGTTCCTGCAGCAGGAGTTGCTCATCAACATCACAGAACACGAGGTGCGTGGGGGGAGGTGGTGGGGACTGTGGGGGGTGCAGGGTGGAGCTGTCCGTCCGTGCTCAGCGCCCCATCTGTCCTCAGCTGGTCCCCGAGCATGTGGTCATGACTAAGGAGGAGGTGACCGAGCTGCTGGCGCGATAGTATCCTTACGGAACTCAGCCTCCCTCCCGGGGGCCCCCTTTCTCCTCCCACCTCCACTCCCAGGGCCCCCTCCCTTCCCTTCCCCACCCTGTATCCCAGTACTGCCCGGACTGGCTTTCCCTGACTGCACCCCAGTAAGCTGCGGGAGAACCAACTGCCAAGGATCCAAGCGGGAGACCCCGTGGCACGCTATTTCGGCATAAAGCGGGGGCAGGTAAGAAGGGCTGTGCCCCATCTCCTGGGCAGGCCTGGGACCACCCATGTGAAGCCAGGGCTGCCCAGGGTTATTCAGCTGACTCACAGCACTCAGGCCCAGCACCCCGAGCCAGGGTGCACATCTCCCTGAGCAGTAGTGCAAGGTGCCTGAGCCCCCAGCCCAGCCCTGGGCCTGTGTGCCTACTACCCCGGGCAGCAGTGCAAGGTACCTCAGCCTGGCACCCTAGGCCAGTGTGCCCGCCACCCTGGGCAGAGGTGCAAGCTGAGTCCCAGCCCCAGGCCAGCATGCCTACTGTCCCGGGCACCAGTGTGAGATGTCTGAGCTCCAGTCCTGCCCATGTCACTGCAGGTGGTAAAGATCATCCGGCCCAGCGAGACGGCGGGCAGGTACATCACATACCGGCTGGTGCAGTAGCCGCATGCAGGTGAGAGGCCAGGGCCGCACTGCTCCCGGGTGGGCTCACATGGACCCTGGGATGGGGACTCCGCAGCCACCAGAGGCACCAGGACCCCACACGTGGGATCACTCAGCCCATAGGATCCTCACCCACAGGGTCCCCTCTACGGAGCCAGGGTGGGAGGGTTTCTCCTGGCATAGACCTTCTGTCTCTTGGAGTAGCAGAGGACAGTCCCTGGCCAGCACCTGCCCGTCATCCTGAGGTGCCCCCTGCCAGGCCATCCCATGTCTCCCCTGCAGGCCTCAGACCAGGCCCTGCTAAGCTCATCCAACCCCTGCCCTGCCCTGCCCATCACCCGGGGTCGTGGCTTGCAATCCATCTGCCTGGCTCAGCTGTGTCCGTCCTCCCTGTACCACAGGTGTCCAATGACCTGGCTTCCCCGGATCCAGCCCTACTCAAGGCACCCCAAAGGCAGCAGCCCCGTCTCTGCTGACTTGGACACCCCAAGGCCAGTGCCCCCGCCTCTGCTGTAGGTCACACGCACGGGGCCCACTTGGGACTACAGGGCCCTGGGCAGGAGCCAGTGTGGTCAGCTGGCTGGCGGGTGGGATCTGGCACGTGCAGTCTGCCCCTAACCCGCTCTCTGGGTCTGTCGGCCATGGGTACCCTGCGGTCAGCAGGTGCAGGTCCCAGCACCGACTCCAGGGCCAGAGATTGAGTGAATAAACTCTTTGTTTGGAAACGAAGACTGGCAAGGTCTGTGGGGCTCTTGGTACCCCCAGTCCCCTCCCAGCAGGGCTAGGTGGGGTTCCAGGGGAGTAGGCGGAGCCACCTGCCCTCCAAGTCACAGGGAGCCTGCTGTGTTGTGAGCTCCTGGGACATCAGACCCCAGGGCTGTGCCGCCAGCACCTCTGGCTGTTGCTAGCACCTTCTGTGAGCACACCTGTGTGTGTTGACTGCGAGTCTCCACATGTCCTAGATGCTTCAGTCACCATTGTGGCAGCGTCAGGTCCCTCCCTGGTTTGGTCTGGCATGTCAGAAACCCACGCGGTCCCTGGCTGTGTACTGGTCCCCACGTGGGGTGCGTGGGCTGCGCTTTGTCTGTCACCCCTGTGGACACTGGGGTCTTGTGTTGGGTGCTCACGTCCGGCTGGGTGGCCCCTGCACTCCCAGGCACACAGTTCTGTGGAGTGTGGATGGGGCAGCAGTTGCCATACGCCAGCTATGAACCCAGCTCCCCACAGCCTGCACGGTGCCCATGTGCAGCGTCTGGCTGTGTTGTCCAAGCTGGCTCTTCTGAGCCCAACTGGTTGAGGGACAGTTGTTCCAGGTGTAGGCCTGTGCCCGCTGTACCCCATGGCAGGCTCCTCCCCCAGGTGTGCACCTACTGTGGGTCTCTTGTGGGAGCCTGCCTGCACATGGAGGGCCCCCACTGTGGGCCACATTCCTGGCTTGGCGTGGCTGTAGGGCCCCAGTTGGTGCTGGAGCAGCCGGGATGGCCCTGCAATGCTGGCCCATGGGGCTGGCTCCAAAGACCAAGCTGCTGCCTGTGGTACCAGCATCCCAGAGATTCCCAGCCAGCTCAGAGCTGGTGTTCCCCGGGGGCAGCCATGGTGGTTCAATTCCTGGGCCCCTGCACTCCCAGGAGACCTGGATGGAGCTTCTGGGTCTAAGCTATGCCTGGGGCACTGTCAGACACTGTGACACTGTGGCCCTGTGGGGGATGACCTACTGTTCAAACTCTGATGATCACAGGAGCCCAGATGGAGCAGGCGGGGGCCAGAATCCAGAGGAGGTTCTGGAAGCAGATGGCGGCTTGGGCTGCAGTGTGGGAATGGGCCTCCTGCAGCTTGTGAAGTGTTTGTGAGGAAATGTGACTGTTGACATGGGGCGTTCCTTGTCCTGCACCTCCAGGTTGAGGGACGATGAGCCCCCTTCCCTCTCCCGCCTGCACAGTGGCCCTTGTTTCATCAGGAGGCTCCAGGGACGGCCCAAGTGCCTAGCCTCATGTGCACCTGCCCGCCCGTGGCACTGACCTCGCGAGGAGGCGGGTCAGCAATCCAAGTGCTGAAGGCTTTATTGTGAAGAGCAGCGAGAGCACTGTGTCCCCAGACCCCAACTTCCAGGAAGGTGACCCCACTACCGCCCTAGCCACCGGAGGTCGACAGGGCCCACTGCCCCAGGAGGTGGCTAGCACCACCCACGTGTGCCTCTACCCTGGCCAGCTCAGCCAAGCTCTAGCCACTTCGCCCGGCAGGTGCCCAGGGAGCCTCACGGGGGCAGCTGGGCCCCCAATGGGGCAGCGCTAGCTGCTGTTGTAGGCTGAAAGCTGCAGGGCCAGCCCGGCGGGGCCTCCCTCCTTCCCGGCCCCTGGCTGCTCGTCCTGGCCCTCTGAGAAGCTGAGGCCGTGCAGGGCGCTGGCATCCGATGAGGACAGAGGGTCAGAAGCCTCCTCCAGCTCCGAGTCAGAGTCAGCGGACGCAGCTCGTGATTCTGGGGGGACATTGGGTGTGTGAAACCCCCAGGGCATGCCCACTCATGCCAAGCCTGCCCCCTCAGCCCCCCCGGGGCAACAGGGTTCATTTCATGGCCATGCTCACCTGCATCCTCGCCTTCCGCCGCCTCCTGAAGGGAGCAGATGGCACCATCGCCCGCCTCCAGGTATGACACCTGCACAGCCACCTGCGTCTGCTGGCTGGGCAGTGCATCCTGCAGGGGAAGGCAAATGACGCCACCCATCAGACACCAGAAGACAGCCCCAAGTCAGCCCTGGGGCCTCAGCCTCTCCCGGGACATCTGTCCCCTCACCTGAGAGCCTGGAGCCTCCTCCGCGTCCTCCTCGAACACCAGGCCGTAGTGGACGATGAGCGTCTCGATGATGCGGGCCTGGTGGGGGTAGTCCACCAGGGACGATAGAGACACGGTGGCCTCCGTGGGCCGAGGCCGCAGCAGCGTGGGCCCAAACACGATGGCCAGATTTGCTGGTGTCATCTTGTTGTTTTGCTCGGCAGCCACTACCCTGCAGGGGTGGGTTGGGGTGCAGTGAGGACGGGTCCCGCAGCTTGCAGCCCCCCCGCTCCCCACAGCCTGGCTCATGCTCACCTGCGCAGGTGCCTCAGCAGGTACCGCAGTGAGGCCCGGTTCTCGGGCGGCAGATCTCGCAGCAGCTCGCGCAGCCGGATGGCCATGGCCAAAGCCACCTCCTCGTTCCGCTCACTACCAGCCCCTTCCTGCCGGCCCCTAGCCGCTGCCTTGGCCTCCGCCTCTGCCTTGGCACTGTCCTTAGCCAGCCCCACCAGCTCATGGTAGAAGCGGAAGGAAATGAGGGGCTCGGGCAGCTGCAGGCGACAGGTGCAGGGGCTCAGCACATCCCCCAGTGCGCAGCCGCAGCCCCGCCCCTCGGCCGGCCTGGCTCACCTGGCGAAGGTACAGTTTGAGGACGTTGCTGATGTCGTGGGGCGAGGCCTGCGAAAGCTCCACCAACTCCTGGCCGTTCTCAAAGGCCTGGCACAGCTTCTCCACCCGTGTCTTCACGCCATTCACGCGGTAGATGCCCTGGGTTGGGTGGGGGCACAGTCAGCCAGTGGTGGGTGCCAACTAGGCCATAGGCAGAGCCCCCAGCCATGGGCCTGGCCTCACCTTGGTATGCAGCGAGCGGAGTTCGATCTCGTGGATGCACTTCCGGATGACCAGGGGCACGCCGTCCGCAGTGGCGCGGGCGGCGGGAATGAAGTCCTGGCCGAAGAGCAGCAAGCGGCCCTGCAGCTTCTTGTGGCCGCACTGGATGGCCAGGGTCTCGAGGCACTTCTTGTGGCAGGCCAGGCAGCACTGGGGGGCGGTGTCTGGGTATGAGCCAAGCCCCGGGGCACCAGCTGGCGCACACCCCCACCTGCCCACCCGGCCCGCCGATGCCCCTCACCTCCTCGCACTCGGCGCCCTGGAAGTACACGTAGCTGTTGCACTCACGGCACTTAGCGGGCGAGCGCAACTTGCGCAGCCGGTGCGTACGTGCCGCCTTGGACAACCCCACGTGGCGGAAGGGCCCACTGGGCACGGCCATGGGCAGCTCAGGGGCCATGCCATTGAGGTCAGCTGCAGGTGGGAGGACAGCCCAGGTCACCGAGGACTGTAAGCCGTGCAGGCAGCCCCCTCCCTAATCAAGCTCCCGCCTCACCTTGCTCCAGTGTTGCCTCCTGGTCCACCAACTCCTCGCTGGATGACATGGTCCCAGAGGACGACGTCCGCTCCAAGCGCATGTCCCCTGAGTGGCAGAGGGGGCGTCAGGCGCCCGGAGCCCTAGGGGACCCCCAGCTCACCCCGCCAGCAGACCCCTTACCTGGGCTAGAGCCCGCTTCCGCCCCACTCTCAGTAACCGAAGTGGGCCACGACTTGTGTACCTGGTGGCCCCGCACACCTGGGGAGGGAGGCAGCTTGGAGGAAGGGCCAACGGGGAAGGGGAGCCAGTGCCAATCTCGGTGCCCCATGGGCACTCACCCCGAGACTCCTTGAGCCGGGACCCCTCTCCAGACCTAGGCTCATCTAGGGGACTGCTCGCGGCCTCGCCCCCAGCCACATCGCTTACATTGAAGCTGCTCTTCCGGGCACGCGCGACTGGAGACCTGAGGGAGCGGGCGGGAAGGGGAAAGGCTGTGATGGGCTGGAGGGTCGGAGGGCCCTGAGGGGTTCCTAAGGGGTCCTGGCAGAGCACGCAGGGGTTGGAGTGGGGCCCACCAAGGGGTCCCACAAGCATGTACCAGGCGCCAGCAGGCACGTGCGGCTCGAAGTCATAGCGCACGTCAGGCTCGTCGCCACGCTGCAGCTGGCGCACGTGGCTCGCGTACTGCTGGCCCGGGTCGTACAGCTTGCTGCTCTCACACAGCATTTGGAAGTGCACGGGCAGCGGCGCTGTCTGCATGTGCATCGTCTGGTAGTAGGATATGGTGGCCTGTAGGGGGCAGCCGCGGGCACAGGGTCAGGAGGTGGCGCGCCCGCACTGCTGCCCACCCGCGCACCCTGCACCCCTCAGCCCTGGCTGCTTACGTGTGCCCTATGCCCTGCAACCCTGCACATCCATGAGCTCTGAGTCTCGTAATCCTGCACGCCCACACGTCCCACAGACCTGCCCGCTTTCTTGCCACACTCCCCACAGCTCTGCCTGTGTGCCCTGTTCTATGCCCATCCGTGTGCCCTGCGCCCCGCATCCCTGCCTGCTTTCTCGCCACGCTCCCCACAGCTCTGCCTGTCCGTGTGCCCTGCGCTCTGCGTTCTGCCCGTCCGTGCGCCCTGCGCCCCACAGCCCTGCCTGCCCACGCTCGCACCGACTTGATGGTTTGGTCGCTCTGGCGGATGAGCTCCTGCAGCTGCCGCAGTGCCGTCACCTTTGTGTCCTCCAATTCCTGTTTCTGTGTCTTGGCATCCGCCACGCACGTGCGGTATGTGGCCATGGCTTCCTCTGCCTGCGGGGTGAGCCGCGCCGCTGTGGGACTCAGCTCGCCATCCTGGGACCAGTGCTAGGCCGGGGAGTGGGGGAAGCACCTGCCCGGAACCTCTCACCTTGTTCTTGGCTTCCTCTTCCAGCCGCCGCCGCTTGTCCAGGGCCTTGGAGGCCGCGCTACCCGCCCCAGCCATGCTGCCCGCCTGGTCCTCCTCTGCCTTGGCCACCTGGAGGCGGGCCTTGTCGTGGTCCTCGCAGCGTTGCATGTAGGTTTGCTTGGCTTTGCGCAGGTTGGACTCAGCCTCTTGCTGGGGGCGTGGAGGAAGGAGACTCATGCTGCCAGGGTGGGCCATGCATCCCCGCCATGGCGAGCCACCCTGGTCATGCCCACCCCCGGCCCAAGGTGACGGAGCTGGAGCCTGGTGGCTGTCCCCTCCCTTTCCCACTGGGGCAGGAAGCCGCATAGCTCCTGGGTGGGGTGAGGGGGCAGGAAGCCAGGGCGCACAGCCTGCACCCCAGGAGGCTGAGCCAGCACAGAGACCAGAACCACAGAAAAACTTTGACATAACCCGGAGGGGGGAATGAAACCCAGGGCCTCCACCGACAGCCACAGAGCCAAAGCCAAATGGCAAAGAGTGAGTGGGGAGGATGGGGGTCCAGGTGGAGAGACTGCGCCCACCCTACGCGGGGAGCCCTACCAGTTTCCGCTGGGCACGATGCCAGGCCTCCTTGATCTCTTTCCGCCGCTTCTCGTGCTCCAGGCGGCGCAGCGCCAGGGGCTGCAGGGGAAGCACGTGAACCGGCTGCTTACGGTGCTGCCCCCTCGGCCCCCTCCCCACCTGCGACACCATGCCCACCTGCATGTAGGTCTGTGTTTGCAGTGTGCTGGCCGCCTGCACCAGGCCATGGCCCCACTCCAGATCCTGCTCCAGTGCCAGCGCGTAGATGGATAGCAGGGGCATGTGAGGCTGTGGGCAGCGGGCAGGTAGGTGGTGAGCAAGCGGGCGGGCACCCCGGGCACCTCAGCTTCTCCCCACCTCCCGGCCCAGGGCCCCACCTCCTGCACCACCGTCTGTCTGCAGGCGTGCACAATCTTCTGCAAGCCTTTCCCGAACTCTATCTCTGCGGGCGGGCAAGACGGGAGGGTGCCAGGTCAGGGCAGGCAGCAGGCCAGGTTGTGCCCACCTCCTCCCTGCTGGGCTCCTCACTCACCCAGCGTTGTACGCCTTTCCAGGTAGCTGACAAGATCTTTCATGTACTTGGCCATGCCCTTGGCGTACTGCAGGGCTGCGTCCACGCCGCCCTCACAGCGTTGGAGCAACAGGTCCACCTCCTCAGGGGCCAGGCAACCTGCACCAGGCAGGCGGGTAGGTGGGACACACGCATGGCTTAGCTGGGGTGTCCCCTGTGTGGATCTCACACTTACCCTCCTCGTCACAGTCCTCGGAGCCGGGTGGGGTGCCCTCGCTCCCGGGGCCATACAGGTTCTCCATAGACTGCGAGCAGGAGGGGCACCAATGAGTCCTCACCTCATGCACGGAGGTCACCCGCACACCCAGCCCTGCGTGCACCTCACCTGGCCGGCATCCCCCGGGGGCACTGCCAGGAGGGTGCTACTGTCCACTTCGCCCATGAGGAACTCAGACACACTGCAGGGCAGGGTGGCAGGAGGGGGGTGGTCAGTGCAGGGGCACCAGCACACCCTTGCCTGTAGGCCCCACCCCCCCACGCCCCTGTAGCCCAGTCCTCACGTGCTACTGAATGACACAGCCACAGTCTCCAGGGCCTTCTCGAAGTCCCGCTTGTCCGACTCATTGTTGCTCTCATAGTGGAAGGCTGAGAGGGCAGGGCGTGGCCAACAGAGGGTCATGGCCACCTCAGGACGCCCCGCCCCTCCTCCCCAACCAGTCCCAGCCGCTTGCCTAACCTTTGACCTTGGCGATGAGGGTGCCTGCGGCCGTGAGGATCTCCACAGTGTTGAGCAGTGGGTACTTGGAGATCACTTGGTGCATGACACGCAGTGCCTCACCCAGGCACTCGTGGGCCAGCGGCCGGCGTGCCTCCAGCAGATCTGGGGAGGGATGGGGAGGGCAGAGCAGGCTTGAGTGGCTGCCCCCAGCGGGGTGGGAACCCAGCGTTGGGCTCCTGGCCTGCGCCTTAGGACCCTCAACTCCCAATTGTCCTTCAAGTCCTTTCTCTGGATGCCTGGACATGCCTGCAGTGGGGGCAGGGGAGGGCAGGGCACCAGCATTCCATATCCCAGTGTCTGGTTCAGGCTCAGGACCCCAGCTCCTACTGCCGCAGACCTCTGGGAGTCAGCACCCATGGGAGACCCAGATGGAGCTCCAGGCTGCCCCCCGGCCCAACCGCAGCCGGTGCAGCTGTATGGGGAGTGAACCAGCAAATGAGAGGTTTGTAGTTTCCCTGCCTTCCGCACCACCAAAACCTCCCGCCACCACTACTGAAGGAGGCCTTTCAAATGAAAAATCTTGTCCAAGTGTTAGATGTTCATAAAAAAGATGTTGGAGCTGCAGGTGTTGCTGATCCAGCACAGTTCATCCCCCCAGCTCTCCAGCACCTGCTGGTGCCCCCTGGGGCAGGAGGGATGTCTCCAGCATGTGGCTCCTGCCACCCTCCTGGGAGACCCGGGGAGAGTTCTGGGGGTGGCCTGGCCCCCACCCAGAGGACAGACTTGGGAGCAAAGTGCACATCACAGTGTCTTGCGCTCTACCTTCCTACCAAATAAACGATTGTTAAGAAACATTTGAATTTATTGCAAAAAAAAAAAAATCCACTGCCTGCAATTCATACATTTTTTTTCCTCCTGCCTAACCGCTTTCCGTGTTATGAAGTTTGGCACCAACATGAGTTCTTGAAGGTTATCTTTCCGCTTTTGGAATCCCTTCAGTCACGCACCTGCTGGGGACTGGCCTCCCAGCTCTTCCCTCTCCATGCCCCTAGCACATGACAACCAGGAAACCAAGAGCAGGTGGGACTCCTGGGTGGCGGAGCCCACCTCACCCAGCTCTGCATGGCCACTAAGACCAGCACAGGACATACAACATGCACCCAGCAGACCCAGCCCCGTGGACTGCAGCAGAGCCAAGCACCACATGCTGGGGGGAGGTGGCTGTGGGGTGTGGTCCCCGAACTCCACACTGCCCCGTCACCACCCACGGGGCATCGCTGGGTGCATTGTCCTGGCAGGCACACTTGGTGCAGCCATCAGGGTGCTGAACACAGCATGCATGCGAACGGTTGCAGGAAATGACTCTTGGGGGTTGTCGGCAGCTGCTAGGCAGCCAAATTGGCTGCAGCTGGGCCAAGAGCCTCGCCCTGGGTCTATCTCCCCTGAGCAGCAGCAGTGCCCGGGGGTCCCAAGGCAGGGCACAGGAGGTGTGTGGGTCAGGGTGAGTCCATCCCTGGACAGCCCCCCTTCACCTGCATGGGTACCCCTTCCTGGCCATCCTTGGGATCCCAGCTCACAGACACCTGAGGCCTGTGGGGAGCGGGTGCAGCTTGGGACCCTGACCCCGCCTAGCTGCCCCAGGGCCGCCCCTGGCTCAGCCCCAAAGGGCTGCGCCTCCAAGGAAGCTCTGGAAAGGGAAGGGAACCAAGATTAGGCAGCTTCCTGGGGAAGCCACCCCCGCCCCGAACCAGATAACTGGGGCCCCCACTCAGCGCAGAGCCCCCAGGCTGTGGCCACCCCCCACTTGCCAACCATCCAGGGCCATCTTGGCAGCAGAGTAGGGCAAGAGGCACCTGGCACTGCGGGCCTGGCACTGCGGTTTCAGGGCAGATCCCACACGCAGGGAGCAGGCTGCGCTTCTTAGGGGGCTGTGCCCACCACAGCTCAGGGTGCCCGCCGCAATGCCAGGGACAAACAGGAAGCAGATGAAAATAACTCGGCAGGAAGCTGGGCTGTCAGCAGCGCGTCGAGGCAAAAAGGGAACTGGAGCTCCTCCCTGCCTGAGGCCAACGGTGCCTCCTCCCCTCTGCACCTGCTGAAGCTCCCATAAGACCCCGCAAACACCGGCCTGTCCGTCCCGCGCGCCTCTCACCGTCACGCAACACGCAGTCCTTGAGCTTCTCCAGGCCCTCGGCGAAGCGGGCCACGTCCCCCAGCAGCACAGAGATGTCCTCCCCGGCCTCTGGGCCAGGACCCTCGGCTGGTGGCTCTGCGGGGCTGCGGTGGCTCCGGCCCAGGGTCCAGGAGGCTGCCCCAGGCAGCGGGAAGCCAGCTGCACTGGCATGGCGGCTCAGGCTGGTGGGTCGTTTCAGGGTGCCCGTGGCCTTGGCGTTGGTGACCGTGGGCTCCTGGCCCTGCCCAGGGAAAGCAGCTTCGGCCCCCTCCCTCCTGGTCTGCTCCTGTGAGAGGTGGACGAGAAACACAGGTAGAGGGGGTGGTCTGGCCTCAGTTTCTCCATATGCAAGGTGGACAGGGGAGGGGCTTTGAGGTCAGAGGCCAGAGGTCAGAGGGCTGAGATTTAGTGCCCAGCACCCCCCCCACCCACCTGTTACCCAATATCCTCCCCTCGCAGCTTTCACAAACAACGGCCCTGCTAAAACCACAGCCGGGGGCGGGGCGCGCAGACCACGGGGTGGGGGAGACCCCACTTCCTGGAGGGGGAGGGCGCGCAAAGAAGGCATCGACTTTTCCATCAAAACACCTCCCGCCATTCTGGGCCCCCAGCCTCTTGCTGACCCCCATCCCACCCCAGCTCTCACGGATACTCTGGGCCTTCCCGACAGGCACCCCAGACCCAGGCACCCCCCGAAACCCGCCGCCAACTCCAAGTCACGCCCTGCCCCCCATTCACAACAGCCTGGACCCCTTCTCCACGGCCTGTACAGTCGGGAGCCCAAGCTTCTCCCCAGCGCTCCAGGTTCTCTGCCCTGAGCCCGACGCAGGGTGTAGGGGCTCTGTGCCCAGTCCCCCGCCGGCACAGCGCGCAAGTGGGGCGCCCCTGGCCTGCGCCCGCGCGCACGGGAGGCGCAACTCACCGCCGGTGGCTGCGGGCTGGGGCTTCCCGCGCGGTTCTTCTTGGAGATGGAAGGGGTTTTCATGAGTTCTCGCTTCTTCCTGGAGAACATAGTGAGGCCGGGCCCCCCGCGGCCCGCCGGCCTCGGGCAGCCTGGGGCTCAGCGCTGGTGCTCCGGGGACCACATTGCTCCGGCACCCCCCGCCCCAAGCTGTCAGGCCCACGTGATAGGCCCGGCCCTCATTGGCCGGCCCTGCCCCCCACAGGAAAAGGCCTCGGGAGCCGCCGCCGCCGCGACCCCGCCCTCCTCCCCGGCCTCAGCCTGCCGCTCTGCAGACTGGGCGCGAGGTGAGGCGGAGCTCGTCCTGCGCCCTCTTCCGCTCCTCTCTCGACGTGGCCCCCGCGGGGCCGGCGCAGCCGACGCCCTCGCGTGCAAGGTGCGGGCGGGAGGCACAGGTGTGTCTGCTCCTTCCAGCTCAAGGCTGGGCGTCCCCCGAGCCTCCACAGGGCCAACTCCGCCAGAGCAGGAGTCCTCACCCCGCATTCCTGGGACACACGCCAGCAGGGAGCAGGCGCAGGTTCTATCAATTCGCGAAGCCCCCGAGCTGGGGCCTCTCTCAAGAGTTCACAGCTGGGGCCCACACAGACACGAGCGCACACCCCCACACAACAGCATTTCCTTTATTTCCTCAGGCAGCGGGGCTTCTCCGAGCTGGGGGACGCTCCCCCCTGTGTCCCCGCAGAGGCCCGCCCGAGGGGAAGGCTCAGAGCACGGTCTCTGCCATGCTGGGGTCTTCCAGGAACCTGCTGATGCGCTTGGGGCGCTGGACACATTGTGCTTGCAAGGGGTCCGCTTCCGTATCGTCCTGCGCGTCCTCCTCCTCCCTGCCCTGGTCCTTGGAGAAGTGCAGGAATACCTGCCACAGGCCGCGGGAGATGCGCTAGTTCAGCCTCGGCGGCACACCCTGCCCCGCGCCGCCCCACCACACCCCGGCTCCTCCCTCTCGGCTGCTGCGTTCACGTGGTCACCTCCTCCAGCGTGGTCTGGCTGACGGAGAAGTCCTCCACCCCGTGCTCCGCGCCGTGCGCCGCCAGCTCCCCAAAAACGTGCGCCAGGGAGCAGCGCGCTCCCGGCGGTAGCTGGAAGCGCAGCCGGCCGCCGTGGGCCTCGCGCAGCTCGGCACCAGGAAACGCAGCCTCCACGAAGGACACCGCCCGCGCGTGCTGTTCCGCAGGTACCCGCAGGGTCAGCATATGTCCTGCCCCGAATCTTCGAGCGGGGGAGAGCCAGAGTTAACCACGTGCCCGCCCGGACGTCGCATCTCCCACCCTCCACCCTGGGACACCACCCCTGCCAGGCCCTGTGCACACCTGCTCTTGAGGTGCTGCGCGCTGCCCAGACAGCGGAACCGCCCGTTCACCAGGATGGCCAGGCGCGTGCACAGGGCTTCGCACTCCTCCATGCTGCGGGCAGGACACCGTGAGCTGCACCGTCCACCACCGCTCCTCACCCGATCCCCGTCTCGTACCCCACTGGGCCCCGAGCGCGCTGGGCCAACCTGTGCGAGGTGAGCACCACGGAGCGGCCTTCCCGCACCACAGCCAGGAGGCTGTCCCAGAGGAAGCGGCGCGCGTGCGGGTCCATGCCCGTGGTGGGCTCGTCCTGCGTGGCCGGGGAGGGAAAGGGGCAAGGGGCTGCTGCCGCGCTCTTGTGCAGCCCTGGCCCAGCATCACCCCTGCCCCGGTCCAGCTCCGGCCCCCCTCTCCAGCGCCGGTGCAGCCCCTGTCCAGCCCTGGCCCCCTCTCTAGCTCCTGTCCGGCCCCTGTCCAACCCTGGCCCCCTCTCCAGCCCTGCCCCAGCCGCTGTCCGGCTCCAGCCCCCTCTCCAGCCGCGGTCCAGCCCCTGTCCGGCTCCAGCCCCCTCTCCAGCCCCGGTCCAGCCCCAGCCCCTCTTCACCCCCCACCCTGGTCCAGCCCCTGTCCAGCTCCAGCCCCCTCTCCAGCCCTGGCCCAGCCCCTGTCCGGCTCCAGCCCCCTCTCCAACCCTGGTCCAGCCCCTGCCCCTCTCTGCCCTCACCCTGGTCCAGCCCCTGTCCAGTCCCGATCTCCTCTCCACCCCTGCTATGGTCCAGCTCCGGCTCCCTCTCTGGTCCAGCTCTAGCCCTTCTCCGTCCCGGTCCCCTCTCTGCCCCCACGCACCAGGAAGACCACGGCGGGGTCCCCGACGAGCGCCACGGCCGTCGCCAGCTTCCGCTTGTTGCCCCCGCTGTAGGTGCCCGCTGGCCGGTCCGAGTATGCGCTGAGCCCGAGGCGCGCCAGGCCGGAGCTGGCCGTCTGCGGGGCGGGGCGAGGGCCGGTGTGGGCGGGGCCGGGTTGAGTGTGGGCGGGGCTTGAACACGTGCAAGGGTGGGACCAGAGTGTGGGCGGAGCATATATTGATATGGGGCGTGGTTACAGTGGATGTGAGGGTGGGGCCAGGGGAACGTGGGACAGGGAGCCGGGGCCGGAACTTTGAGGCAGAGTAAGCCCTCCGATTGGACCAGGCTGGAGGGGGCGGGGCCGGGCCTAGGGGCGTGGCCCAGCGAGCTCACCTGGGCTACCTGGGCCTCTGGGACTCCACGCAAGCGCGCAAACAGCTCCAGGTGTTCGCGGCCCGTCAGCAGCTCAAAGATGGCGTCCGACTGCGGGCAGTAGCCCATGCGGCGGTGTGCGGCCTCAGGTTCCAGGGCCACACTGCCGGGTGGGGGACAGGTCACTCAGAGGACCAGCCGGGTCTTTGAGCAAACCCGGGGGGGGGGGCGGGGGATCTCACGGACCAGTGTGATCCAGGACAGGGGTGTGGGGGTGCTACCCCTCACCTGTGGCCTGCCAGCACGGCTTCACCCGCGCTGGGCAGTGTGTCCCCGGTCAGCATGCGGAACGTGGATGTCTTCCCTGCCCCGTTCACGCCGAGCAGCCCGAAGCACTGTGTGGATGCCCGTGGGGGCCCATGTGCCTGAGCCCTGGGGCCCCTGCACCCCACGCTCAAGGTGGGCAGGAGGGGTGGGGCGCACACAGGATTGGGACTGAAGCTCCCCAGTCAAGTGGAGGTGGTTGAAGAGGCCAGTTACTGGCAATAGGTGCCAGGACGCAGCCCAGGGCAGGGATGGGCGGCGGGGGGGGCAAAGCCCTAGACGGGCAGTCTTCCTGCCCCTGCACTCACTTCGCCAGCAGGGATCCCCAGGCACAGCCGGTCAACTGCAGGCACCCTCTGCCCGCGGTACACCTGCAAGGGATAGAGGGTCCTAGAAAAGGAGAAGGGTCCAGCTGGAGCCCTGCCCCCAGCCCTGCTCTGCCTCACCCACCTTGGTCAGGTCCCTCAGCACCAACACATCACCCTGAGTGTCCCTCCGGGCCACCCGGTCTCGCTCCCGGGCCACGTCTTTGTCCTCATCCCCCAGTGACGGCAGTGGTCTCAGCCCCGGCCTGGAAACAGACACACGAGTGGGCAGGGAGCCCAGCTGACCCCTGCTGCCCATGCCCCACAGACCCTGCTGACCGGGGCAGGAGGCGGCTGCGGTGCTGTAGGAGGAGTGTGAAGAGCAGGAAGATGGGCCCCTGTAGTGCCATGGCCAGCAGGTTCTTGCCAACCACCTCCCAGCGCAGTGGGGACTGGAACTGCTGGTCTCCTGTGGAAACAGATGACCCAAGGCAGAATGGAAGTTTCCCCTCCAGGGGTATCCAGACCTGAGGGTGGGGGGAAGTGCTGACTCCAGGATGGTCCCTGGGAGCCTCCAGTCACATCCACACTCCAGCAATGCTCACCCAAGCGCTGGAAGGCATCTGCCAAGGCCTGGTTCCGTACCATGTCGATGAGCCCACGGCCCAGGCAGAAGTGAGGGAAGATGAGGAAGACACGTTTCAACACCCGACTTGCCTCCTGCAGCTTCTGCTCCAGGTGGAAAGAGGTGGCAGGCTCAGGGCCCCGAGCCTGCTGGCCACGCCAGTCCCAGCCCCATCCCAGCCACAGCCCATCCCAGTCACAGCCAAGCCTAGTCCAGCCCAGCCCAGCCTCAGTCCAACCACAGTCCCAGCCCCATCCCAGTCACAGCCCATCCCAGTCACAGCCCAGCCTCAGTCCAACCACAGTCCAAGCCCCATCCCAGCCACAGCCCATCCCAGTCACAGCCCAGCCCAGTCCAGCCCAGCCCAGCCTCAGTCCAACCACAGTCCAGCCCCAGCCCAGCCCTGTCCCAGCCCTCCTCAGCCCCTGAACTCTCCCAGTTGCTCCACCTTGTCAGAGAAGAGCTCCAGCACGAAGGTGGCCATGCTGCCGTTGATACCCACAAAGAGGTTGATGCAGGTGAGCACCACGTAGGCCGTGCTGGGCACGGAGAAGAAGAAGGAGGCCGGGTACATGAGTGGAGTGATGGACCAGCTGTGGGTGACAGCGGGAGTCATGGGGAGGGACACCGACATTCCCTCCCACCTGCTGGGCCTTGGGCTGCTGTGACAAGGCTGACAACCCAATGAGCTTTTTTTTTTTTTTTTTAAAGATTTATTCCATTTTTATTACAAAGTCAGATATACTGAGAGGAGGAGAGACAGAGAGGAAGTGGAGCTGCCGGGATTAGAACCAGCGGCCATATGGGATCAAGGCGAGGACCTTAGCCACTAGGCCACGCTGCCGAGCCCCCAATGAGCTTTTAAAGCCACTGGATGTTCCAAGGCCTTGACTCAGCTTCCTCCCCGACTGGGACTTCCTCATCCTCCCCAGAGGGCTCCCCCAGTACCCCCAATAGCAGAGGGAGCAGGGGCCTCACCCATAAAGCAACAGCAGCAGCAGGAGGGCAGGCAGATTGGCTGGGGCCACATATGCCTTCTGCTGGAACCCCAGGAAGATGAGTACCACGATACAGGCAGGTACCAGGTAGTTACACTGTGAGGGGGGAGACCCCAACACTCTGCTCCAATTGTGGGCATGAGGCTCCCTGTGACCCCAAGACTGACCCAGCACAGCCTGGATGACCCATGCCCAGGAGAGGCAGGGTGAGAAATAACAGGGCCCCCACCCTCCAGGAGCACAGATGGCCCCATCCACTAGGAGCACAGCTAGACCCCGCCCCCAAGGAGCACAGCTGGCCCCGCCATCCAAGGTACAGATGATCCCACCCAAGTAGTTCTGCTGGACTCCACCCCCCAGGAGCACAGCTACACCCTGCCTTCCCAGACACAGATGACCTCACCCTCGTCCCAGAACTCCCCTTTCCCCCCACCCTCACCGCACCAGGTCCCAGAGGAAGCTGCCCAGCCAGTAGAGGGTCGGGGGCAGCCCTCCCAGGAGCTGCAGGTGTTTGGCCTGCGTGACCCGCTCCTCGATGAGCACCAGGGTGAAGCTGGCCGGGACAAAGGACATGGCGAAGACCACACAGATGGAGACCAGCACGTCCACTGAGGAGGCCATCCTGGGGATGAGAGGACCAGGACTCAGGGTGGACAAAGCCTTGCTGCCCCCATGCCCAGGAAGCAGGGGGTCCCGGCCAGACAGGGACTGCAGGGAGGCTTCAAGCAGAGCCCTGGCCTGCCGAGGGTGTGGTGGGGTCTGCCCAGCTGCCCACCCCCTGCTGCCATTGACACTCACAGTGCCGCCTCAGACAGTTGCTCCTTGGTGAGGTTCAGTGGGTGGTTGAGCGTGGTGATGCTGTGGGCTTGGTGGGCAGTGCCGGGTGGCAGGCGGGCCTGGAGCAGCGCGTTGTTGGCTCGATTGACAAAGGCCACCATGGCATGCCAGCCTTTGTTGTTGAACCACACCTGCAGGGGAGGGTCGGGTCCGGGGACTAGGGTCAGGATCATGGGGCTGGCTCCTGGCTGTGCCAGCCACACCACCCCTGGGGCCCACCTTGACACCATGCCACGCATCCAGACCGCGTGCCCATGCTGAGAGGTTGCTGAGGACACGGTCCAGGGCGTCGCCGGGTGTGGGGCTCAGCAGTGCCCGCAGCTCCTCCAGTGAGTGGCTCACCTGGTGCCCCGAGGGCAGGCTGGGGTCTCGGCCCCCCAGCGAGAAGCCCCCATACCTGCAGGGTGGGGCAGAGGGGAGGGGAGGTGAACTCCCAGGGTGAGCAGGAGTGTGAGGCCATGCAAACGGGCAGGGGCCCTCCTTACCTGACCTCGTCCACCCACTTCTTTGTCTTCAGGCTGTGGCGGAGGGAAGGGAAGAAGGTGGCGTGAGGGAACAGGTGGGGTGGTGCAGCTAACCCCCTACAGGTAAACCAAGTGCTGGGCAGCTGCTCACCCCTTGCGCACCAGGCGTGGGTACGTCTTGACCAAGAAGTCAGCCAGGTCACGGCCCGTCAAGTTCTGCACCACCTCCCCCCAGCTGCCCACCGCCTGCGGGGGCGGGGGGCCACCAGCAGTGGCTGGGCATTCGGGCAGTAGACGCCGGGCACCAGGCTGGCTGCACTGGCAGGCCGGGGATGGAGCCTCTGGGGACCAGTTGCCACTGGCCAAGGTCTCGGCCACAACAGCAGGAACCTCTGGCGGCAGGAACTGGCAAGCACTGGGTGACTGGCACTGTGATGGCCTGTTGGGGTCAGCATGCAGGGCTCTGGGTGCCCAGGCAGAGATGGGGAGGAGGAGGGCAGAGGGGGCAGGCAGGTGGGACGGAGAGAGAGTAGGGTGGGGGAATAGGGAGGGGAGGGGGCAGACGTGGGGATAGGAGGGGGTGGGAAGGGATTAAGAGGGGGAGGCAGGGGTGGGGAGTGGGAGTAGGCACGGCATGGGAGGGCCTGGGGTGGGCGGAGTGCTCACTTGAGTGAGCCGCTGTGAGGTAAGCCCTGGTTGCCCAGCCCAGCCTCGGCCAGCAACATCTCCAGCAGGCGGGCGCGGTCAGGGTCCCCCGGCGCATCCTCACTGTGTGCAAGTGCATGCGGGCGTGGTGGGCTCAGGGCCATGCCCACCGGCCCCCATCCTCCCGCCCAGCCCTGCACCCACCTGAAGAAGGAGACGTGCTTGCCATACAAGGCAGGGCTGAGGCGCAGGGCCGGGTAGAGGCCCGTGGGTGGCACGATGCGGCTAAAAACCAGTGCCAGGCCCACGAACAGTGCAGGGAGCACCATCTATGGGAGCAGCCGGTCAGCGCCCCGGGCAGGTCAGTGGCTGCCCAGGGAGCTGGTCAGTGTGCCCCGCCCCCCGACCTGGGTCATGCCCTCTCACCTGGGCAAAGAGCCCCCGGCGGCTGCGGCGGGCCAGCAGGAAGCGCTTCAGCAGCAGGGCCCGGAGCTGCTGGGCGGTCAGCGTCCAGCCCTGGACTCGGCCTGTCGCTCCCGGCCCAGCACCGAGCAGGGCTGCAGGGAAGGAGACGGTCAGCGGGCTGGGTACAAGCCCCTGAAGAGGAGCTGTGAGGCCGTGGGGCCATGGGGCCTTGGGGGCACACTCACCTGCCTCCCCGTCCTCCAGGACCGGCTCCTCCGGCAGAATCTTGAGCCCCGGGCGTCCTCTGGCATTGCCATCTGCAGCCTCTGTGGGGTCAGAGGGGAGCTGTCTGGGGGCAGGGGGACTTCACAGTGGGTGGGATGTGGCCTAAGGCCAGGGTCAGGGGTCAGAAAGCCGCAGTCATACCCTCGGGGCCTGCATCCATTCGGTGCTCCTCCACCACCTTCAGGAAGATCTGGGGAGGTAGGCGGGGCTCAGGGTCCCCCTCCTTCCAGGCTCGGCCCCCATGCGTGCTCCATCCTCTCTCCTCCCATGCCCTCACTGTCCTGCTGTCCTTCACAGAGCCGCTTCTGCCAGGCGACCACCAGCCCCCACCCCGTACCTCCTCCAGGCTGGTATCAGAGATCCCGTAGCCACTGAGGCCCAGCTCGCAGAGCTGCCTGTCCAAATCCTGGAAGAGCTGGACGAAGCTGCCATCCTGGGCACCTGTGTAGGGCAGTGCCAGCACCACCTCATGGGGCAGCTCCTCCACCAGCTGGGCACCGGGCACCGAGCATCGCACTAGGGCCAGGAGCTGGGTTACACCTGCGTGGACACGGTTGTGCGTCAGGGACCCTCGGGGTCCCTGCAAACCAGGCAGAACCAAGCTCTCCATCCCACCCAGGGTTGGCCCTTACCAGCTGTTCCTCCCTGGCCACCAGGCTCCTGTTCCTGCCTCACATCTGGCCCGTTTGGCATATCAGCATCACCCTGTGGACAGAGGGGCCCCCACTGTCCCGACCACCTGGCTGGGCAGAGCCTTGGGGACCAGGGGAGCTCTGATTGATGACGCTTACCTTCTTAGGGGTGGACAGGGATGGCGGCCTCTTCGCTAGAGTCAGGTAATAACCGGAGCCTAAGTGGCGCCGCAGGAAGAGGGGGGACCCGCAGCAACATAAGCGGCCGCCGGCCACCACGGCCACTCGGTCCCCCAGGAGCTCTGCCTCATCCAGGTGGTGTGTGGAGAGGATCAGCGTCCGGCCTGCACGTGGGGACTCGGATGGGTGTGGGGGACCAGGGCAAGAGGCCTGTCTGGTCCCTTCCCTCCACACTGCTCGTTCAACACTCCTCTGTCCCTGCTGCTAAGCCCCACCCTCTGCAGAACCCCACCCACCTAACTGTCCTTCCTGTCCTGCCCATGCTGCCCCTCCGCTTGGCCCCCCAGCAGAACCCAGAGGGACCCTCAGGACAACTCCCCCAAACCCCTAACCTTCCCGGTACTTAAGCAGCAGTTCCCAAATGCCACGGCGGGAAGCAGGGTCCACACCGGCTGTGGGCTCGTCCAGGATGACCACGCGGGAGCCGCCCACAAAGGCAATGGCAACCGACAGCTTCCTCTGCATCCCTCCTGGGCAGCGGGCAGGTGGGGAGATTGGGGTGAGATTCCAGGTCAGTCCCCACGGCATGCTGCCTTCTCCACCTGAGTGCATCCCTGCTCCCACACCCCACCTGAGAGGTGCCGGGTCTGTGCTGCCCTCTTGGGGAGCAGTCCCACGTCGCAAAGCAGCCGCTCCTGCTCCGGGCCCACAGCCTCCGCGCTCAGCCCCTTGAGCCGCCCGTAGAACCACACATGCTCGTCCACAGTCAGCCTGCAGTCAGTCCAGGGTCAGCTGCACCTGCCACGGCCTGCAGGGCTCCCCATGCCAGGCCACCCACCCGCGGGGACGCACAGGTCGAAGAGCACGTTGTACTGTGGACACACACCCAGCTGGGGCCGCACTGCCTCCATGTTGCAGTGCACGTCATGGCCCAGGACGAAGGCAGAACCCGCGCTGGGCGGAAAGAGGCCAGTCAGGATGGACCTGGAAGACGAGGGGCATCTCAGAAGCTTCCCTCCAACACACCCCCACCCCTGCGCAGCACTCGGCCCCCCCAGGGGGCCACTCACAGTGTGGTTGTCTTGCCGGCGCCGTTGTGGCCCAGGAAGGCGGTGATGTGACCCTCGTAGAAATCCAGGCTGAGGCCTCGCAGTGCTGGCTGGGGGCTGCCGGGAAAGCGCTTCTCCAGCCCCCGCACAGAGACCCCCAGACTCAGGCCGGGTGGGGCTGCCTCCACCAACACTTTGGGAACGGATGCAAGGGAGGTGTGTGGGCACTGGGGGCCCTGGCACCTGGGGCTGGGAGGGGCTTTGGATGCCAGGGTTGCAGGGGGGAGTGGGCGTGGTGGAAACCCCTCCCTCACAGGGGCCTCTCACCTTTGGGATCTGCTGGGGCGGGGGGCGGGGCAGGGTCCTTGGGGGGTCCTGGCCCGCACCAGTAGCTCCTCCGAAAGGGGAAGTTCCAGGGCTCGGGGATCCCGTACTGGCCTGGGGGAGCAGCACCCATCAGTGCCTGAGGACCCCCTTGGGCTCTGACCACACAGACGAGGGAGCTCCCTGGATGGTGCCCCTCCAGAGACCCTCCCCTCCATGAAGTTCCTCCCTGGCCAGCACCTGCTCCCCACCTGGGCACACGGCCTCCAGGTACCAGGTGGCCAGGCCATAGAGGACTGCGTCTAGCAGCAGCAGGCCGGAGACCTGGGCCAGGCTGAAGACGTCGGCTGCCGGTCCCGTGCCCAGGTTGTGCCACTGTGCGCCTTCACCCTGCTCCTCCAGCAGTGCCAGGCTCTCGCAGCCGAAGCCGAAGGCCACGGGCGACAGTAGGCTCTGTGGGAAGGGGACAGGTGGGTCGGGGGGCGGCTCCAGAGCGCCTGAGGAACCCCTACTTCCATCCTCACCCTGGGGGACCCTGCTGCAGGCCTCACCGCGGCCACACGGCCGCCCACAGGCAGCTGGTCGCGCCAGGCCACGCATAGCACATAGGGCAGGTAGAGGGCAAAATAGGCGAGGCCTCCGCAGGCGGCCGCCAGGTTGGCCTTGGAGAAACAGGCGCTCAGCAGGAAGCTCTGAATCACCGTGGCCACGGCAAAGGCCGCCAGGAACAGGAAGACCACTGCTGGGTGGCTGTAGGGGAGGATGTCCCCCAGCTGCGGGTGGAGACGGGAAGGATGTTCAGGGCTGTGCACCTGCCAGGTGCGCACATACAAGCCCCCCAGGCAGGCCAGGCGCACCCACCTTGAGCACCAGCACGAGCAGTGCAGCGCTGAGCAGGAAAGGCCCGAGGCAGCTGAGGAACCAGCCGAGCCAGAGCACGGCGCGCCCCAGCCCCATGGCGCGCATGGTGTCGCGGAGCCGCGTCTCCTTCTCGCGCACCACGGCCTTCACGGTCAGCGCCACCGAGTAGATCCAGGCGAGCGTCAAGAAGAGTGGCAGCGAGCGGCTCAGCACGCGCAGGAACCTGGGGCGCAGAGCGTGGTGACAGGCTGGGGACGCCAAGGGGTGCAGACCCCGGGTGTGCCCACTCCCGCTTGGTGCTCACACGTCGTCCACATAGCACGGGTAGGGCATCTGCTGCAGGTACAAGCCGGCGCGGGGCTCGGAGCCGCTGAGCACACGGACGGCCGCGCGCTCCACCAGGTCCTGCAGGTACACGAAGCCGCCCCAGACGTAGCGCAGGTCGGCCAAGGGGTCTGCCGCTGGCCCGGGATCCCAGAACCTGCGGGAGGGTCTGGGTAGGGACGCACCTCTGGATGCAGGTGCTCGCGCCCATCACTGGCCCCCAACCTCAGCCCTCCTGCACCTCGAACATCCTCACAGCTTAGACCCCACCCAAGATGTCCTGGGCTCTGCACACCACGCCCCTGTCCATGCAGTCCAGCACAGGATCTAAAGTCCGCCACGCCCACCACCTCCAGCCCCGCCCACCTGTCCCGGATTTTATTGGTCCTTGTCACATCATCAATGTCCATGCGGATCTTGAAGCGCACGTGGCCAGGCCCCACATGCGCTGTGGGCAGCTCAGTGGGGCCCAGGGGGTCCTCAGGTCCCAGGAAGACGATGCCAGCCCAGAAGCGGTGCTCCGGCAGCAGCTGCAGCGCCCGGGACACCAGCGCTGCCTCGGAGGGTAAGGCCTCCAGCTTGTCCAGGGACACGCACTGCCGGGCGGGCAGGACGGGTCAGGCTAAATGGGGTCAGGCCGTGCCCGGGTGAGACCCTGGGCTCAGCCTGGCCTGCAACTGCAGCCTGTCCAGGGACATGCACTGTGGGGCGAGCAGGGCAGCCAGGCCTGGGTGAGGCCCTGGGCTTGTCCCGCCTCTCTCTGGGATTTCTCGGTCCTCCCCCTGCACCGGAGGCCACCCAGGCTGTCTACCCTCACCTCCATCATGCGACCCAGAGTGTCCATCAGGCTGTCTAGGTCTGCATGAGCCTCCCGCCAGCTGTAGCCACCATGGCTGGGGTCCAGGAAGGCTCTGAGGGCCTCTGCCTGCTTGGACTGACTGCTCTGGTCCCGCCTTTGCAGGAGTTGCTGCAGTGGAGGGGTGGGGGACAGGGAGACGTGGGTCAGCAGCATTGGCCCTTGACCCAGGGAGGCAACACCCCAGCACCCTAGCACGCACCCCGCGGGCCTCACCTGCAGCAGCTCCACGTTACTGCTGTCGTTGAGGAAGGTGAAGACCTGCGGGCCCAGCGCTGCCCACACCTGCCGCAGGTCCTGCAGCACGGCCAGCTCCTGGAAGGTCTGGTTCACCTGCAGGGCCCAACGCCGTCCACTCAATCAGGGCCGGGTGAGGCCATTCGCACATCGGGGAGCCCCGCTGCCCCCGGGGCCCCTCACCTGCGCCATGAGTTGCCGGGTGAAGTTCGTGTCCGGCGCGAACAGCAGCCTCCCCTGAACGAGCGGCTTCAGCAGGCGCCAGAGCAGGCGGGACAGTGGCTGATGCTCCAGGTCCCCCAGCAGCTCCAGGCAGGCGGGGCCTGCGGGGGCGGGGCGGCTTGAGGTCACGCCCACCACAGATACCGCCCCCACTCCACAGACACGCCCACCTGGAGTCGCGAGCACGCCCGCTCCTAGCCCCGCCCCATTCCTCACCTAGGCCGCTCCCATCCCATGGCTCCCACGCCCTGCCCAGCTTCCCAGCCCCGCCCCACCTCATCACCCCTAGCCCCGCCCATCACTACCTAGCCCCGCCCCAGCTCCCCTAGCCCCGCCCCAGCTCCCCTCCCCCTGTCCCCCACTCACTCAGGCTGCTGCGCGGCAGCGAAGGCATCGGCTCGGACCCCACCAACTCCTTCAGGTCTGCAGCCTCGTACCAGTTGAGAGAGAGGCCCCCGGGGCTGCTGGGGCCCCCAGCGCTGCAGAAGACGCCCCACAGCAGCTCCAGGGGAACCCCGGGGGCCCGGGGCATCTGCAGCAGCGCCCGCAGCTCGGCCAGGCTGGGCAGCGCCAGGAGCTGCAGAGAGGAAGGGAGGGAGGAGGCACAGGACGCCGAGTGTCCCCCCTCCCAGAGGTCGACTGTCCCCTCCCCTGAGGGCCAGTGCCCCTCCCTGGATGCCAAGTGCCCTCTGCTCTGAACACCCAATGCCCTCCGCCCCGAAAGCCCAGTGCCACCTCTCCAGAGGGCGAGTGCCCCTCCCTGGATGCCAAGTGCCCCCTCCCAGGATGCCCAGTGCCACCTCCCCAGAGGGCGAGTGCCCCTCCCTGGATGCCAAGTACCCCTCCCTGGATGCCAAGTGCCCCCTCCTGGGACACCCAGTGTCCTCCACCCCGAATGCCCAGTGCCACCTCTCCAGAGGGCGAGTGCCCCTCCCCAGCTGCTGAGTGTCTCCTTCCCGGGGACCCTAATCAGGGCCAGGCACCTGCCAGGGATGCCCCCAGGCAGCCTGCCCAGTGCTGGGTGGGGCAGGCTCACCTCCTGGGCCAGGCCCTCGGAGGCCTCCAGCAAGCTGCCCACAGCCTCCTGTGCTGGGCCCATCCTGGAGCCCAGGGGTTCCTGAAAAGAGAGATAGCCCAGGGTGACCGTGACGTAGCACTCCCAGCCACCGCCGCCATAGCCCACGGGCCAGGGCCAGCCAGCTCACCCCTCGTAGCAACGTCTGTAGCAGTTGAGTGGCCGGTGGAAGGGAATCCCGTGGCCTGGCTGCAGGGACAGGAACGTGGGATGGAGGTCAGGTGGGGTCGGGAAGCCATGGCCAGTTAGGCCAGAGCCCTCCACCTCACCGGGCAAGGAGCTGTCCACACCAGTACCACCAGCTCCTCACCTGTCAGGCCAGCGGCCCTGAGCAGTGGAGCCAGCTTCCCCAGGGCAGCCAGCGTCCGGCGGGCACTGGGACCCCCCAACACCACCTGGACATCGGCCAGCATCCGGGAAACCCTGGGGACAGAGCAGGAGGTGGAGCGAGGGCTCAGGCAGGGTGGGGCATGGCCACACCCAGCCCCCCTACGCTGGCCAGGCCGCACCCCTGCCTGCCCCTGGTGGCTCACAGGGAATCCTGGAAGTTGTCCAGGCGGCCGGGCTGCTCGCCGGGCGTCGGCCGCGGAAAGCAGGTGTTATTCACGGTGCACAGGAGGCCCTGCAGCCAGGGCAGGGTGCCGGCCGACGGCAATGGCTTGTTGGCAAAGTGGCCTGGGGAATAAAGGCTGGCTGTGGCCCCGAGCATCCAGCCTGCACTGGGCAGTGCCCAGGTGAGGAGGAGGAGGAGGAAGGGGTCGCCCTTGCCCCAGGGACACCCCTCACCCCCGGGGGAGTCAGCCAGGCCTACATTCATGGTGCTCCAGCGGGGGGTGCGAGTGGCGCACTGCCACCAGGATGAAAAAGAGAAAGAGTGGCCACAGCAGCTCAACCAGGAGGTGGACCTGGGGGTGTAGGGGCAGGTGAGTGTGGGAAGGGGTGCTGGATGCGCCCAAGACACCCCCAAACCCCCCACCCCGGGGGACCTGGCATTACCGGCTGCCTCCGGCGATATACCAGGTTCTTCCAGAGGAGCAGCATGAGCTGGGTGCGGAAGGCCATGGCGGCGGCGGGGCTGGACAAGGGGGCAAGGAAGGGCGCTCAGGCCACACCCTCGCCCTGCTGGGCCCTTGCCCCAGCATGTACAGGGGTTCCTGGGAGCCCTGAAGGAGAAGGACCTGCCTCCCAGGTGGGGGCCACCCGTGCGGGCGTCTCGCCCAGTGTGGACCCAGCACAGTCAGCCGGTGGCACCTGAGTGCCCTCTCCTCCCAGAGTCCCCACTCCCCTCACCCTGCACCCCGCTGCCTCGCCGCGTCTGATCCCATTGCTCAGACGTGCACACTGAGGCCCACGCAGCAGCTCCCGGAGGGACAGAGGTGGCCCACCTGCCCAGGCTCCCCTGCAGCCCAGAGGAAGAGGGGGGACCGCCCAGCACGGCCCGGCACCCGGAAGCGGCCAGGCCAGGGTCACACAGGATGAGGGGAAGCTTCGGAAAGTTGGGGTTACACCATGACCAGCGGGCCGCAGGGGGACGCACCCACCCACCCTGGACGTCCTGCGCCCTCCTTGTCCACTCTTCGGGAAGAGCGATGCAGAGCCGGGGGCTCGGCCAGCACCCCCCCGGTCCCGGGAACTTGCCTGCCCGTCCCGCGTGCTCCCGTCTCGAACCTTCTGCCCGGGCCGGGTCACTCTCACCTTCCTCCCGGGTCCTCGAAGCGCCCTGACGCGCCGGAGAGCGCGTCCCCTTTAAGCAGCGCCCCCCCACCCCAGGCGCGCCTTTCCAAGCATCTCGGAGCCCCGCGGACGCACCCAACCGCTGCGATAGGCCGCTCCGCTTGCCACTCAAAGTCTGGCCCAATCATCGCCGCGAGCGCCGAGGGAGGAGGCGGGACCTGAGCAGGCCGCTCCGAGCCGGGTTTCTTAAAGGGCCCGCACGCCCGCAGGCTGCCGGGGTGCTCCCTGGGGTGTCCTCCCCATGTGGCGTGGCCGCCCAAAGCGGTGCCCGTGGGAACAGGGGGATCCTCGGGGTCCCCCGAGTGCAAGGGCAGAGCAGGTGCCAATGGCCACCCCTAGTTGGAAGGAAGAACCTCGGAGCTGTCCGGCCTGGGGTAGCATGAGGCCCGCGGGCCACTATGGGGTGCGCGTGCAGGTGGACAGAGAAGGGGCTCCGCCGGGGAGGACGCACCCTGCTGGACCCGCACCCCGAGCTTTGGGGATGCAGGGCCGGCTGCGGGCGGGGCTTCGGTCCTGCACCCCAGGCATTCCTCCTCCCCCCCCCCCCCCCCCGGCCAAAAAACTCAATTCTTACAAATGGAGGTTTTTATTTGTTTTTTTGGTCCACAGTATTTCACATTATCTCCCACATGAGCAGAGGGGAGGGGTACCTCAGGCCCAGCTTCCCCCCCCAAACAAGAGCCGGGGTAGTCGGGATGGGGAGAAAAGTGGGGGTGTTCAAAGGGAATGGGGTGCCCCTGCCTGGCCCTCACTGTTGCCCTGGTCCGAAGGGGACGGAAGTCACAGCGAGGATGTGGGCTGGGACAGGAAGGCAGGACGGTTAGGGGACAGCTGGAGGAAGAGGAAGGACCCCCCAACTCTAGACACCCACAGTCCCTGGGGGGGGACACCTCAGCAGCCACCCTGCCCCTCCTGCTCCTGGCAGAAGGGCTCACCCGGAGCCTCCTCGCTGTCCCCCAGGCCGGCCGCCGGGCCCTGCGGGCAGTACTTGGGGTCGTAGATCTGCCGGCCCAGGCCGAAGACCTGGCCACTCTGGTTGGCACCGTGGGTGTACCCCATCTGCAGTGACATGGACGAGTTGTCGCACTTGTCCGTGCCCAGCTTGGTGTCATAGATGTGGCGCCGTGTCCCTGGGGCTGTCATGCCCACCTGCCGGGAGTGGGGTTGGATGGAGGAGCAGGTGTCAGGGCCTGCATAGCCTGCACAGCCCCTGAGGGTCCTGGGGTCCTTCCCAGCTTGGCTGACAAAGGGTGGGCACACCTGTCACCCCCACCCTGCACAGCCCCCTGGGGATCCTGGGGTCCTTGCTGGCATGGCTGACAAAGGGGGGCACACCTGTCACCCCCACCCTACACAGCCCACTGGGATCCTGGAGTCCTTCCTGGCATGGCTGACAAAGGGTGGGCACACCTGTCACCCCTACCCTGCACAGCCCCCTGGAGGTCCTGGTGTCCTTCCCAGCTTGGCTGACCCTCTGCCTCAGCTGGCCCCACTGGCAACCCAGCCACCCTTCCCAGGCACACACGCCTGGCTCCCTGCTCCGGCTGTGGGGAGACCCCGGTTTCTCCGCAGGTGTTGTGTGTAGGGTCAGGGTGGCAGGCGTGTGGCAGGGCAGCCCACCTGGCTGGCACACTTATTGGTGCCCATCTGCAGGCTGATGGTGGAGTGGTCCATGGGCGGCAGGATGTGGTTCTTGGGGTCGTAGAGGTGCCGCCGGGTGCCGTAGGCTGTCATGCCCGACTGGCTGGCGCACTTGTTGGTGCCCATCTGGGTAGCGGTGGGAGTGGTCAGGCTTGCCCCGCCCCTGCCCAGACAGGCCCCGCCCATCAGAACGGCCACTCCCACCACCCAGACTGGCCACTCCCAGGCCCAGGCAGATCCCGCCTCCGGCCATGCCGGCCACGCCCACACCCAGCCTGGCCCCGCCCCCAGCCAGACCAGCCACGCCCACCACCCAGGCTGGCCCAAGTCAGACTAGCTCGGTCCTCCTCTGCTGGCCCCTCCCACCGCCTGTTCGTTCAGGCCCCACCTACCCGGGCTGGCCCCTCCCCGTCCTGACCCCGCCCACCAGCCATGCCCTCCTTCCCCGTCCTGATCTCACCCACCGGGCTGGCCCCTCTCCCTGGTTCCGCCCACCGGGCTGGCCCCGCCCTCCCGACCTGGCCACGCCCACCACCATGCCTGGCCCCCCAGCAGAGCCGCACCTGCAGGCCAATCACGCACTGCCCCGCCTTCATGGTGGCGTCGTCGAAGTTGCGCTCCTGCTTCTCGGAGTATTTGACCCCGATGTCCACACCGCTCTGCAGCCCCTTAGTCTTGGCCTGGGCGGGGCGGACGGAGCGTGAGCCCTGGACCCTGGCTCAGGATCCTTGCAACTGCGGCTGTCCAGGGAGGGACGCCTGGCATGGTGCAGGGTGGACGCGAGCAGCACCCCCACCCCCTTTCAGCTGCACGGGGACCACAGCTGCCCTCACCCCACGCATCGCTACCCTGCTAGGCTGGCCAAGCCGAGGCTGCCGTCTCGCAGACCTGTCCCTTGGTCTGCCAGTCTCTGCTGACCTTGGTGCTGGCCTGGCTGGGCAGACTCCAAGGCCGCCCCCTACCCCAGCGCCTGCTGGCTCCTGGTCTCACCTTGCCTGCCAGTGCCAGGAGAGACACCTGCACCTGCGTCAGGTTTCCACTCTCAAACAGGTCGTTGGCCTCGAACAGGTCCACCGGGTTCATGCCGTAGCTGACCATGGCCTTGATGAAGTTGGACAGGTTCTCCAGCTGGGTGGGTGGGTGGGGAGCGGGAGGGGAGAAGCTCAGGGGAGTCAGCCTCTGCCATCCCCTGCCAACCTCCACCTCCCTCTGCCCTGCCATCCGCAGCCCTGCACTGCACCTGATGCCAGTTCTGCATGGAGCGGTTGATCTTGGGCACGGAGCCGGGCTGCAGCTTGTTCATGAGCCTGGCGGGCAAGGGGTGGCACACAGGGAACTCTATCAGCCGAGAATAGATTCCCCTACTTGCTGCCCACCCACCTGAGAGCCTGGCAATCCCAGGCTCTGGGGGCACAAGGAAAATAGACTTAAAATAAGCCTGGGGCCCGGTGCGGTGGCCTAGCAGCTGAAGTCCTCTCCGTGAACATGCCGGGATCCCATATCAGTGCCAGTTCTAATCCCAGCAGCCTTGCTTCCCATCCAACTCCCTGCGTGTGCCCTGGGAAAGCAGTGGAGGACGGCCCAAAGCCTTGGGACCCTGCACCCACGTGGGAAACCCGGAAGAAGTTCCTGGCTTCTGGTTTCAGATTAGCTCAGCTCCAGCTGTTGTAGTCACAAGGGGACTGAATCATCAGATGGGAGATCTTCCTCTCTGCCTCTCCTCCTCTCTGATTATCTGACTTTGCAATCAAACTTAAAACATCTTAAAAAAAAAAAAGCCCGAAAGACTTGCACATTAACACTCGTGGGTCCAGCCAGCAGTCCTTGCTTCAAGTCCCAATTCCAACTCCCAAGGTTCTGCTCACGCTCGCCTGGGAAGGCAGCAGGATGACCCGAGTCCCGGGGCCACACGCCCATGGAGCAGACCAGAAAGGGGCCCCTGGCTCCTGGCTTCCATCTGGTCTGGCCCGGCCCAGCTGTTGTGGTCTTTTGGGGAGGAAGCCAGCAGCTGAAGGGCTGTCTTTTCCTGCTTTAGATAAAAATGGTTTCTGGAGGGCCAAACCAGTGGCTCAACTGGCTAATCGTCCAATTAGCAAGCACCAGCTTTCAATATGGGTGCTGGTTCGCTGGTTCATGTCCTGGTGGTCCCACTTCCCATCCAGCTCCCTGCCCGTGGCCTGGGAATGCAGTGGAGGACTGCCCAAAGCCTTGGGACCCTGCTCCCCTGTGGGAGACCCAGAAGAAGCTCCTGGCTCCTGGCTTCAGATCAGCTCATTGCGGCCGCTACTTGGGCAACCACTTGGGGAGTAAACCAGCAGATGAAGATCTTTCTGTCTCTCCTTCTCTGTGTAAATCTGTCTTTCCAATAAAAATAAATGAATCTTCAAAAAAAAAAATGTTCACAGAAGAGTGTGAGAGCTGTGCACGCATTTCAGAAAGGTTTTGTGCCAAAATAAAGTTTAAGAAAAAAGTTTGTTTTTCATCTGCTTGAAAGTCAAGAACGCAAACAGAGACCCAGAGAGAGAGACAGAGAGAATATTCCATTGGCTGCGTTCCCTCCTCAAATTCCACAGGAGCTGAGAGCCTGGAGCTGTGAGAGCCTGGGTACCTTCCAAGGCCGGTCAGGGCTGGGGAGATGGGGGTGGTCAAGGGTGCCACCATGGGGCCTGGGGACCAGAGTGGTCAGGGTGCCGCTGTGGGGGGTGGGGATGGTCAGAGGTGCTGCCGTGGGGCCTGGGGGGACATGGGTGGGGGTCACTTACGTGCACAGGATCACTCCATCCTTCAGGCCCTTCTGGAAGTCGGGCCCGATGGAGAGGCCGGTCAGGCCCTCAATCCAGCTGCGTAGCTCTGCCTCCTTCTGAGGGTCATACTTGGACAGAAGCTGTGGGGGTGGGGCACAGCAGGTGAGGCCCGGGGTGGGGGTGGGGTAGACAGGTGAGGGGCAGCCAGAAACCCAACAGAAACCCAACCCCTGCACACTAGAACCTGTTGTGTGGCCCTTGCTTGCACTTCCGCGAACAGGGTACAGTCCATTCCATCACTGGGAGCCCACCCCATGTGAGTGCTGGTTCGAGTCCTGTCTGCTCTGCTTCCCACCCAGCTCTCTGCTCAGGTGCCTGGGAAAGCAGTGGGGGACGGCGCAGGTACTGGGGCTCCTGCACCCACGCGGGAAACCCAGAGAAGGCTCCTGGCGCAGCCCTGGCTCTTGTGGCCCATCCGGGTGGAGACCAGCGGCTGGCAGACCTCCCTGTCTCTCTCGCTTTGTACTTTCAAATAAGCAAGCTGTGTGGCCCCGCATGTCAGCATGTCTGAGTGTGGGGTCCTTGGGTTTCTCTACGCCTCACCCCTGTTCCTGGCTTCTTGGGGCTCCCCGTGTCTGTGAACCTGCATGTGCGAGCTTGGGGGAATACCCGTGTGCACCCAGCACGGACCTGCTGATGGGGGGTGCGGGGTGCATGCAGGCGGAGCTGCTCTCTAGAGCCCTCCCCTGGGGAGGCAGCTCCACTGGCGGCTCCCACCTTGGGGTTCAGAGCTGGCTGCAGCAGCTGGGGCCCCCATGTGCTAGTACCCCCTCCCCATGCAGCGCCCCAACATGGGCTGGGAGGTGGGGAAAGGTTGGGCCTGGCAGGGGCGGGGGCTGGTCAGCTCCAGGGGGTGTGGGTGGAGAAGGAAGAAGCTGGCTGTGCCCTGGGGAGTATACCCGCTCCCCCACCTCCCAGAGACTCCCATCTGCCCCCAGCTCATCCTCCTCCAGGCCTGTGCCTTGGTTCCTGGCTGTGTGCCCCCTGTACCTGGGATTAGGGCTGGGCTACTGAGGGGCCCTAGTCCACAAAGACAAAGACGGGAGGGCCGGATGCTAACCTGATCCGGGGCTACCCCTGGGTCTCCAGATTCCCACAGCATGGGGTGTGGGGCTGGGGGTACCCAAGGAGAACCATGCCCTTCCCTGCCCTGGAGGAATGGCGGAGGGTAGAGGTACCCCACCCTGCCTCTGGGCTGGGCCACACATGCCCGGCCCAGCTGGGCTCTGTCCCCGGCGGCTGCGGGCGGCTGCGGGCGCCATCGGACCACTGAGCCAGGGGTCAGCATTTCCAGCTGGCCCCTCCCATGGGGCCAGCCTCCGCCCGTTGCCCGCTGCGGGCCCCCAGTGCATTCCCATTCACCACAAACTGCCAGGAATGTGCCGGCCGCCCCTGCTAAATTGGGACCAGCTGTTCCCAGCCCGACCTGCAGCGGCTGGGAACGACCCTGTCTCAGGGCTGGCGGCAGCCAGAGCCCTGGGCGGCATGGCCAGGCTGTCTCGAGGGGTAGGGGAGCCCTAAGGAGCTGCCACAGTGGACAGCAGGTGAGCTCCAAGGACCGGGGTGCAACCCGACGGGCTTGTCCATGCCCCGCCTGTTGTTCCCTGAGCTGGCAGCCTGAGAGCCTGACCTCACCCCAGCCAAGCAGGTGTCAGCCCGCCCCCCTTGGCCGCACCCTGCACCCCACTCTACTGCTCCGGAAGCTGCCTTCCCTGGGGGGAGGGGGCAGTGTATATGCCCTTCCTGGCTTCCGCCAACCTGGGCTGGGGCTGGGGGTGGGGGTGCCTGCCTGCCTGTGAGAACTTGGGGTCCCCAGACCCTGGGCTCCTGCCCCCAGCAAGTGTGCACCTCCGAGTAGCAGGGCAAGCCTGGACCCAAGGTGCAGTAAGGCAGCTGGCTAGGGTGTGAGCAGCCAGGAGCCGGGGGCACCCCTTCAGCCACCTCCCCTTTGTCTCCCAGGAGCCCCTATTTCTGAGGGTGTGTCCCTCACAGGTCTTGGGGCTCCACTCCACATGCCTGGTGGAAGCAGGGGTGGGCAGCACAGCCACCTCCTCCCAGCTGTCCCCTGGATAAGGTGATTGCCGGGAACTGAACCTCCAGGGGGCTGCAATCACTCCCTTTTCTCCTGTTGCTGCTGGGTGACCGCCCACAGGGTCTTGCCCTCTTTGGGCCAGCCACACCCCAACCCTGGCCCCAAGCTCTCACTGGTCACCGTTGGTCATTCAGGGAGCGGACCAGGAGCCTGGCTCATGCTCCCTGCCCATGTAGATGCACAGCGCTGACCCGGGTGGAAGCTGGGCTCACCCGGGACAGTGATCCACGTGGGGGAGCGTTGCCCAGCACACAGATTTAAAGTGTCCCTGCCCCCTGCCCGATCCATGCAGCCACACATGTTAGGGGTCCCCCCTGGTAGGGTGACCTTCCTTTAAGGTGGTCACACGGGGACAGACTGAAAGAGGCCTGGTCACCCCAGTGCCACCCACCCTCCAGGTTCAAGACAGGTTGGGAAACTCCCATGGTGGGGGGGGCCGCCCCTGCACGCCGCCCGACCGCAGCTGCAGCTGGAAAGCAGAAGTGGGGTCCGGAGGTGAGGAGGAGGTGTGGGGTCCCACCCGGTGCGCCAGCCTTGCTATTCCTGGTGGTTTTAGGGGACGCGGGGCAGTGGGGAGGGAGTAGGGGCTGCGAGCCCCTGGGCATTGGGGCAGAGGGGTGGGTCGCTGCCCCAGGTCTGCGGGAACCCCGAGGAGCTTCCACACGCCCGGTGGGGAGAGGAGGCGCTGCAGGATCCCGCCTTCAGTGACTGGGGAGGGAGGCGGGTGCCCCCCAAGACGTCGCCCCGACGGCAGGTCGGGGTGCGAGCTGTGGCCGCCGCGACGCTTGCCCCTCACTCACCCGGTTCTTGACCTCAGCCGAGAGCCCGTAGGAAGGCCCCTTGTTGAACTGCGTGGAGCTCATGGCGCGCGGGACGCGACGGGGCGCGCGGGACTTGGACGGGGCGCGCGGGGCCGGCGGACGCGCCGGGGCGGGCCGGGGCGGGCCTGGGAGGCTCGGGACCCCGCCTCCGCCGCCGATTGGCCCCCGCCGCCCTTGTCCTTATAAGGCCGGGCAGCGGCGGATTCCTGCGGGGCCCGCGGCTTCCGGAGCCCCTCGCCGCGCCCGACCGCCCCTCGGGTGGCGCTCGCCCCCCAAAACTTCAGCTTTGCAGAGCCCGGCAGGCCGTGCGCCCCTGGGCGCCTGAGAGTATCGGGATTGCTCCAACAGAGGCCAGTTCCCGGCGTTGTGAGAGGAGCCCCTAGAACGTGTCAGCTTGTCGGGAACCCTGGCCCACTCGCGCACTCCGCCACGCACCTGTCCCCGGTGCGCACAAGAGGGGCGCGGGGCGCAGGAGATCGCCCTGTAGAGGCCGCAAGGGCGTCTGGCACAGCGTCTCCTGGGGAGTCCCACACCCCACCCCAAGCCCACTCCCTGCTGCTCGCATCCCATCCGTGGGAGCTCCGTTCTGGCCCCTGTTGCAGAGCCGCAGCTCCTTATGTGTGTTGCCAGTGGAGGGCTCAGGCGTGGAGTTTGGGGATATGTAATGTGGGGGTCCCACAGATCTCCCCTAAAGGCAAGCTGGGACGTCCCCCTGCGGCCCAAAGCAGATGCTCCTCTGGTACAGCCAGGAGCTAGAGGCCCCAGGCCCAGGGCCCCCAGCCCTCCCATCACACCCCTCCATGTCGCAGCCAGAGCTGGGGAGGGTTCACATCCCGCGTTCTGAGCGGGTGCTGGCACTGATGCCTTGCGCCTTGCGTGGGAAGTGGTGACCCAGCTGGTGCCATATGGGATGGTGGCTCATGCAGGGGTCAGTAAAAAGCCCATCCAGGCGTCTGGAACCTTTGCTTGTAACGGCTTGGCTGGGTGTGTGTTTCCTGTTACAAGGTAAACGTGATGCAACCGCAAGAGATGTTGTGACAGTTGTTTGTGCAATGGTATTCATTCGAAAGGCAGAGTGGCTGCAGGGCCTACCGCTGCTGCCTACAGGTCACCAGAACAGGGAGCTGGATGGGAAGTGGGGCAACCAGGACTCCAAGCAGCGCCCCTGTGGGCTGCTGGCGCGGCCAAGTGTGCCTGCACCTTCAAGTTAGCCAACGTGTCTCTCCCACAGCCCCCTCCTCAAGCCTGGGGCAGGTCAGCCCAGCCCATGTCACCACCACTCCACTGAGCTAGGAAGTGACTTTTACATCTGTTAAGTGGCTAGAGAAAAAAAAAATCAAAAGGTGAAAAGTATTCCAGGGCATGTAGAAATGACGTCATTCTCAAATTCCAAAGTGTGTGCTGTTTCATTGTCATTCAGCCCACCCACCAGGCCTTGGGGAAGGAGTCGCCCACTCCAGGGCAGGGCTCAGCCCGCCCACCTGGCCACCTGGCCACCTGGCCACCAGACACCTCCACCCCAAAATTCTGCACATTTAGTCTTCCATCGCCTGGCTCATTGCCCAGGTGTCTGCCATGGCTGGGATTGAGCTAGCCTGGAGTTTCATCTGGGTCTCCCATGTGGGCGCAGCACCCCAGTCCCCACTCACACACCCATTTTTAAAACCTAAGGTATGGAAGATCTCTTTTTTTTCCTTTCAGGGTCTCCCACGCGGGTGCAGGGTCTTAAGGCTTTGGGCCGTCCTCCACTGCTTTCCCAGGTCACAAATAGGGAGCTGGATGGGAAGCGGAGCCTCCAGGACACAAACTGGCGTCCATATGGGATCCCGGCGCTTGCAAGATGAGGATTTAGCCACTGAGTCAGCACCCAGGTCCCCCGAGTGCAGTTCTTGCATCTCCAAGGAGGCAGGCTTCTGTTAGGCTCGGAGAACTCCGCCCTCCCCTGCGGCCTTCCAGCCTGTGCCTGCAGGAATCAGACATGTCCTCACCCTTAGGCTATGGCGTCCCCTGAGCGTCCTCCAGCGGACAGGGCCCCCAGCAAGGTGTGTGGACTTACAGTGACACCCGTGGGGTCTGGAGGACTGGGAGGATGCTTTGCGGGTGGGATGCCGCAGAAATGACACCAGGTGGCCTACAACTGGCCACACTCCCTCAGAAGAGTGATTCAGGACCTGGCTTCAGTCCCCCCCAACTCTGGGCATAGCCCCAGTCCCTTACCTGAGGAGGCCACAGGTGAGGGCTAAGTAGCTTGGGACCTAGCAGCCGATCCCTCCATGCCTGGCTGGAACCCACAGTTCCACGGCCCAGCCTGATTTCCAGGCCTGGGAGCAAGGACAGAGAAACTGGGGGAGCGGGGGTGGTTGCACCTCCTCCTGCCTGGAAAAGCAGTGGAGGATGGCCCAAAGCCTTGGGATCCTGCATCGGCATGGGAGACGCCCATCTCCTGGTTCCCACTCCCTGGAGCCTGCAGCTCCAAGGAGTCTCCCTGGCAGGTGCAGTGACCATCCCGGGCCTGGAGCTCTTGGCCCCACGGGTGCACACCCCTGGGAGTGAGGAACGAGACAGAAACCTGTGTGGAATAGGGGGGCTGCAGGAGATGGGCGTTTGCCCCCCACAACCCCAAACTCTGCCCTTTGCGAATGGAGACATCTTTACAGAAGTGAAATTGAACGCTGGCAACCGGAAGCTGGCATGAGTCCTCAGGCCTGGCTGGCTGGGAAGGGATCAGCTTTGGGGTGGACATGGTGGCTTCTGCGGCGTCGGCATCCCATAGAGCCGCAGGTTCCAGCCCTGGTTGCTCCACTTCCCACCAGGCTCCCTGCTGGCCGTCTGGGACAGCAGGGGGTGCTAACCCAAGTCCATGGGGTGTGGGGGGGACGCTGATTGGGATGCTCAGCCTATGCCTGGGCATGAGGGCCAAATGGGGAGGGAACAAGGGATTGGAGGATCTCTCATCTCTTTGCCTAGCACAAAATAATCCTGCAAACGATGCCTCACAGTCACACTGGAGCGTGATTACTTTTGCAAGAAAAGAGGCAAAATATGGAACGCTTCACGAATTTGCGTGTCATCCTTGCGCAGGGGCCATGCTAATCTTCTCTGTATCGTTCCAATTTTAGTATATGTGCTGCCGAAGCGAGCACGAATACTGAGTTCACAGAGGCGCTATTTAAAGCCCTGAATTGCTAGTACATTTTGCTTAGGGCAACTTACTAAGAGTTCAACTATATATTGTTGCTTTGATTCTCTACATAAGAAGCACATTTATATGGCTACTCATAGTTTCTGTGACGCCTAACTTCTAGAAATTCGCCAATATTGCAGTCTAAACGCGGACTTTCAGCCGCGAAGGCCCCTGGGAGCCGGGCGCCACCGAGCGTGGGGGCGTGGCCTCTGCGGCACCGGGCCTCCGGCATCCCAGGGTGCTCCGCGGCCGGGCGTCCAGGGGGCCGCTCTGGCCGCGGCTCGTTGGTCGCGCTGGGCCGCGGCCGGGAAGGGGAAGATGGCGGCGGCGGCGGCGGCCGGGCGGCCGTGAGCGGCTCGGACAGGGACGCCCATGGCGGCCGGGAGGCGCCCCCGGGCAGCCGCGGGCCGTTGAGGACGGCATGTCGGAGCACGCGGCGGCCGGGGCGCCGGGGCCTGCGGGGCCCAACGGCGGCGGCCCTGGCCCGGCGCGCGGCCCGCGCACCCCCAACCTCAACCCCAACCCCCTCATCAATGTGCGCGACCGGCTCTTCCACGCGCTCTTCTTCAAGATGGCTGTGACCTACTCGCGCCTCTTCCCGCCCGCCTTCCGCCGGCTCTTCGAGTTCTTCGTGCTGCTCAAGGTGACCGCGAACCCCGACCTCCGGCGACCCTGAACCCCGAACCCCGCCTTCCGGGACCCCGAACCCCGCCCTCCGGCACCCCTGAGCCCCGACCTTCAGCCGGACCCCGAGATCGGTCTCGGCCCCCTCTCTTGCACCTGCCACCTCCGCGCCCCCCGGACCTGGATCCGGTTCCAGCCTGCACCCCGATACCCACGGTCAGCAGCTGGACCCCCTCCAGGGGAAGCTTGAGGGTGCTGAGACCCCTAACCCCAGAACCAGTGGTTGTCCTGGCTGAGATTGTCACCCGGCCCAGTGCTGACGTGGGTCTGACACCTGCCCCTTCTTTTCCGGGGAGCCCCGATCCACCCCCCCAGATGTCAGCCCTTCCCAGGAGGAGCTGGGGGAGGATAGAGGCTGGACAGGGTGAGGCTCCCCTGAAGTTGTGGGGGGCTGAGTGGAGAGGACGCCAGGCCAAAGGGCTTGTCCACTGGTCCCGTGGTGCGGCATGGCAGGGCAGGGCAGGGCAGGCTGAGCCGGTTTTGCTTTCCAGGTAGTCTGCCACACTAGAGGCCACGGTGGTAGGGTGAGGCCATGACCCTGGGGAGGCTGGGCATGTGTGGCCAAGGAGGGCTGTGACTGCCCCCTCAGGAATGCCAGCTGTGGGCAGCTGGCAGTGGGCTGGTCCTCCGTGAACAGCTGCAGCTCGTGGGCTGGTCCTCTCTGGATGGCAGGCTGTGGGTGGCTGCAGCGCTGTGGGCTGGTCCTCCGTGGACGGCACTGATAACATAGTGTCTTGTTCCCCGTGTAGCTGCCCTGGTCAGAGAAACATGTGGCTGTCCAGCCTGCCAAGCACAGCATGTCCCTGGGGTCTCCTCCAGGTGTCCCCCTTGTCTGGGACACACCCCCGCTCCTTGTCCACAATTGGCCCTGTGCAGGTGTCACCGCCCTCCGCCGCAGAGTGGGACTGGAGCTGTGGGTGCTGGGGTCCACAGGCTTGGCCGGGGATGGGGTGCAGCTGTGCCCCAGAGCATGGACAGGGTCCCGCTCGCCCCGGCCCAGTGGGGGCGGCTGCGTGTCCCCCGCTCAGACGGCCTGTCCCGTCCCCTGTCCCCCGCAGGCGCTGTTCGTTCTCTTCGTGCTCGCCTACATCCACATCGTCTTCTCGCGCTCGCCCATCAGCTGCCTGGAGCACGTGCGTGACCGCTGGCCGCGAGAGGGTGTCCTGCGTGTGGAGGTGCAGCACAATTCGAGCCGCGCGCCCGTCTTCCTGCAGTTCTGCGATGGCGCCGGGGGCCGCGGGAGCTTCCCTGGCCTGCCCGGGGCGCCCGATGAAGAGGAGGACGAGGAGGAGGAGCTGACCCTGGAGATGTTCGCCAACAGCTCCGTCAAGGTGGGCCGGGCTCCGTGGGCAGGCCCGGGAGGGAAGGAGGCTTCCTGTGGGCAGGGCTACTGACCTCCCTTCTGCTTGCCCCAGTTTGAACTGGACATCGAGCCCAAAGGGTTCCAGCTGCCCAGCAGCACCGAGGCGCTCAACGACAGCCACGAGTTCCCCTTCTCGGAGACTCCCAGCAAAGGTAGGTGCCTTGGCCCAGGGCTGATTGGAGGGGCTGGTGTCCCATCCCAGCAGGGTGGCCTCAGGGCGCCCCTGGCTGACCCACCTGCCCACCCACCTGCAGGGTGGCCGCAGGAGGAGTACATCGTGGAGTACTCGCTGGAGTATGGTTTCCTGCGCTTGTCACAGGCCACACGTCAGCGCCTCAGCATCCCGGTCATGGTGGTCACCCTGGGTGAGTTGGGGGACCACAGGGGAGAAGAGGGTGGGGCCGAGCTAGAGCTGCACCCAGGCCATGTGATGGACGGTTGCTGATACCCCGCCCACAGACCCCACGCGGGACCAGTGCTTCGGGGACCGCTTCAGCCGCCTGCTGCTGGATGAGTTCCTGGGCTATGACGACATCCTCATGTCCAGCGTGAAGGGCCTGGCGGAGGACGAGGAGAACAAGGGTGCGGAGGCAGGGCCCCAGGGATGAGGGGCGGGGTCCCAGGGATGAGGGGCGGGGTCCCAGGGATGAGGGGCGGGGCCGGCTGCTTACCCGCCCCACGCCCCCTCCACAGGCTTCCTGCGCAATGTGGTGTCGGGTGAGCATTACCGCTTCGTGAGCATGTGGATGGCGCGCACGTCCTACCTGGCTGCCTTCGTCATCATGGTCATCTTTGTGAGTTCCCCCGGGGGGCAGTGCAGGGTGTGGTCTGTAGGTGTGGGCCTGGGGTGCCGGCCTGGGGGTGTGGGCCTGGGGTGCCGGCCTGGGCGTGCCAGCCTGGGGGTGCCGGCCTGGGTGCATCTGGCCCCCCTCCCCCCACTCACCACCCTCTCCTCACAGACCCTGAGCGTGTCCATGCTGCTGCGCTACTCCCACCACCAGATCTTTGTGTTCATCGGTGAGGCCGGGCGGTGGGGCAGCAGCAGGCGGGTGGGCTCCCTTGTTACCTGGCTCCCCTCGCTCCCCTGCTCCCCCAGTTCCCCCAGCTCTCGCGGTTCCCCAGCTCCCCAGCCCCCCTGTTCATGCTGCCCTGTGCCCACAGTGGACCTGCTGCAGATGCTGGAGATGAACATGGCCATAGCCTTCCCTGCGGCACCGCTGCTCACGGTCATCCTGGCGCTCGTAGGTGAGGCCCCGCCCCAGCTCTGCAGCCCCGCCCCCTGTCCTGAGGCCCCGCCCCCTGTCCTGAGGCTCCGCCCCACTGTCCCCCCAGGGATGGAGGCCATCATGTCCGAGTTCTTCAATGACACCACCACGGCCTTCTACATCATCCTCATTGTGTGGCTGGCTGACCAGTATGACGCCATCTGCTGCCACACGAGCACCAGCAAGCGGCACTGGCTGCGGTGAGGGGAGGGGCTTCTGTGGGTGGGCATGAGCAGGGCGGGCCTCCAGTGGGTGTGGCTGTGAGCAGGGGCAGGGCTTCTGGTGGGTGAGCCTGGGCAGGGGGCGGGGCCTGTGGTGGGGAGGGGTGGGGCTTCATTGGGTGTGGCGTGTGGAGGGCAGGGCCTCCTGTGGTGGGCGTGGGCGAGGCTTCAGTTGGTCTAGGCAGATGGGGCAGGGTGAGGGCAGGGGCGGCGCTTGCTCAGGCCACGCCCACCGCCCACAGGTTCTTCTATCTTTACCACTTCGCGTTCTACGCCTACCACTACCGCTTCAACGGGCAGTACAGCAGCCTGGCCCTGGTCACCTCCTGGCTCTTCATCCAGGTGGGTGGGGCTTGGGTCATGGGGTGGGGCATGTGGGGCGGGGCTGCCACTGACCCCTCCTCTGCCCTCCCACAGCATTCCATGATCTACTTCTTCCACCACTACGAGCTGCCCGCCATCCTGCAGCAGGTTCGCATCCAGGAGATGCTGCTGCGGAGCCCGCCCCTGGGCCCCGGGGTGCCCTCGGCACTGCCGGATGACCTCAACAACAACCTGGGCGCCCCCACCGATAGCCCCGACCCCAGCCAGCCCCTGGCGCTGGGCCCCGGCTCCTCAGCTGCTGGGGGGGGCTCTGGGCCTGTGGCCTCCGCGCCCAGCTCCCTGGGGGCTGTGGCAGCCTCGGTGGCCGCCGCTGCTGGGGGTGACTTGGGTTGGATGGCCGAGACGGCGGCCATCATCACGGACGCCTCCTTCCTCTCCGGCCTGAGCGCCTCTCTGCTGGAGCGGCGGCCCCCTGACATCCCCAGCGCCCCCCAGGACAGCATCTCCCAGAGCGACTCCGGCCCAGACCCGGCCCCAACAGTGGACACGGGGGATGGCCCCAGCGCTGCCCCCGCAGCCTCAGTGGATGCGCCCTCTGAGGTCGGGTCCTGAGCCCTGGGGCCCACCCACTGGCCTCGCTGGAGCTCATGGGGGCGGCCACTGCGGGCACCCCCCGCCTCTGCCTGCCAGCCTGCTGCGGCTGGCCTGGGAACCCCTGGTCCCTGCTGAGAGGCGAGTCTGTGGTCTTGGAGAAGGGGGGCAGGGCTAGATGAAGTCTCGAGTCCCTGAGGGCCCAGTGGGGGTCCCCGGGGCGGCCCTGGGCAGTGACCGCGCATGCGTGCGTGCAGGAGAGGCCTGGGTGGGTGGGCGGCCCTGCAGCGCTGGCCAGGGTGGGCTCGGCCCTGGCGCTGCCCGGTGCTCCCTCTGCAGTGCCTTGAACACGCCCAGCCCCGCCGCGCACCAGTCCTGGGGCTCCCCGAAAGGGCAGCGCCCTGCCTGGGAGCAGCAGGGGTGCAGGTGCCAACAGCAGGAGCGGCGGCCAGTGCCGGGGTCCAGCCCTGCTCAGGGCGGGCGGTGAGCCAGCCAGTCGGTGAGGAATGCGGGCGGGCGAGTGCTCATTCCACTCTATTTAATTGCAGTGTACAAGATTGTGTTTGTATTATAGAATAAACTTCCTGGACAACCGCCGGCAGAGCCTGTGCACAACCACCTGGTGGGGCGGGCCAGGGTCACGGGGCGGGCGCGGGGGGCTCTCTTTCTGGCAGCAGGCGCAGCGGAAAGTGGCCAGCGCCCTCCCTGAGCTGAGCCAGCAGGTCCCCGCGCCGTACCAGGGCCTGGCGCAGCCGCTCCCGCACACCCTCGATGTGCCGCTCCAGCTCCTGCAGCTCGCCGGGCCGAGGGGCGCCCGTGGGCATCGCAGCGGGCGGGCGGCCATTGGAGCATGGCCAAGCGGGGGCGTGCGCCTCGGGCTCCGGGGCAGCGTCCAGGAGGAAGCGCACGCGTCGCTCCTTGCCCACCGCCCGGCGCACCCGTTTCCAGCGGCCTGTGCCCTCGGACTCGGTGGGTGCCTCCTGCTGCGGCTCCATGGGGTCGCTGGGGACAAGGCACACTGGCTGGACAGGACGCCCCCCGCTCCCAGGGTAGGGGCCAGGCCTGGCAAGGCTTACCTGGGAACAGGCTCCAGCCTCTCCTCGGGTCCCTCCCGCGGCTCCGCGTTGAGGGCTCGGTGAATTTTCTGACGGGAGACAGAGCACATTGATGGTATGTAGGACGGGGCGGGCCAGGCCTCCCCAGACACACTGGCACCTCACCTGGCTGGTGTGCAGCCAGTATTGCAGCCGCGGGCTCCTGCGGATGCGGGGCAGCACGAGGTGGAAGAAGACGTGTTCGCCCAGCGAGCTGAGCAGGGCACTGCCCAGGCCCAGACACAGAAGCACGAAGAGCCCCGAAAAGTGTGAGATGCCCATCTGTAGGGTCTGCAGGAAGCGGGGCGCTGCGAGGCCAGCTGGGAGGATAGGTGCTATTCCCCCCAAGGTGACCCGCAGGGGGAAGAGTGAGGGTGCCAGAGGGAACCCAGCGGGGCACAGCGCCCAGCCCACCTCAGTCACTGCGAAGACGCGCTTCCCACATGGCACCATCTTGTACCATTTGTCGTGCAGCAGGTCGAAGAATCCTGAGGACTTGTAGCGGCTGATGAACTCGGACAGGTTGGAGGTGAGTGGAGAGTTCCGGGGCAGCCCAATGCCATAGCCTGGATGATGGGGGCAGGGCGGCTGATGGGACAGGGTGGGACTGCTCCCCACGTACCCCGGCCCGGCCCGGCCCGGCCCGGCCCACCACCACCTCTGCCTCACCCTCGATGGCAAAGGGCTTCCCCACGGTCAGCAGCTTGCAGTCGGCGTCAATGGACACCTCATAGTCCAACAGCGACTTATCCATGATGAAGGCGTTGAGCTGCGGGGGATCGCTCCTGTGGGTGGTTGGGGTGGGGGGCGCTCAGCGGGGGACCCTGACACCCTCCTCCCGTCCCTGGCCGGCCCGGCCCTCACGTGAGCATGGCGACGCCGTGCGGGGTGGTGGGTGCGCTGTGGCGCCGCATGTGCGCGTGCATCTCGGGGAAGCTTTTCTTGATGTAGGTCTCGGCGCTGCTCTCCCACACCGTGCCGAAGCGGAAGCCCTGGGACGGGTGGTGCAGCTGCGGGGAGACCCACAGGGGTGGCTGGCTCGGGGGGGTCTGTTGGGGGGCGGGCGTGCACACAGATCCCTGGCTGGTACATCAGTTGGACCTGCGGTGGGGAGGGACCCCACAGCTGCACCCTGTGGTAGAACCCTCCCATGCTCATTTCTCCTACCCGCCTTCAGGGTCGCCGCAAGAGCAGGCTGTGCGGACAATAGAAGGCGCTGGCAGACCCCATTTAGAGACCTTGTGGTGGGGGCGCCGAGGCTGGAGCTATGGGCAAAGCCCCAGCTCACGCAGGTTCAAGTCCCAGCTGTGCCACTTCCCATCCAGCTCCCTGCTCATGCACGGGGGAGGCAGTGGAGGACGGGCTGAGTGGGCCTGCACCCACCCCTCAAACAGGAGACCCCGTGGAGGTCCTGTCTTCAGCGCGGCCAGCCCTTGGCTGCTGCAGGCATCTGGGGAGTGAGCCAGCCGTTGAAGGAGCAAGCGCTCCCTCTCAGCCACTGTGGCCAGCCCTCTCTGTGGCCTCTCCACTGCCTGAGTCACCCTGTGCCCTGTGTCTCCCGCTCCCCTGCCCCAGCTCCAGCTCACAGACCAGCTCTCATCTCTCCCGCCACATCAGCCACCCATCCCGGCACCTCTGCCTGGCCCCACACAAGGGGACAGGGGAGTGGGAAGCCATGCTCCCACTGTAGCCTTGTTAACTCCAAGGCCATCAGCCGCCCCCACCTTGGGGTCATGGATCCCTGACAGCTCCTCGAAGGACTTGTCCCCGACCATGACGGCGGCCAAGTTGGCTGTGTAGCTAGATAGCACGAGTAGACAGAAGATGGCCCAGAGGTTCATGACGAAGCGGCCAGTGGGGCATTTTGGTGTCTTGCTGGACACGGTGCGGCCGAAGAGGATGGCATAGCACAGGTTGAGGGCCGAAGAGTAGGAGAAGACGGTGTCGCGGTTGCGGCCGCGGGGCGTGAGGCCGTAGGGGCTGCGCCACTCATATAGGGTGAGGAACAGAGCGGTAAGGTGCAGGGCGGCGAACACGCCCACCCACATGGACCAGTGCAGCGGCCACATGAAGGCGCCGATGGGCGAGGCTGTGTCCCGCGCCCGCACCAGGATGCCCAGGCTGGTGGAGAAGAAGGGGCTGGTGAAATCCACCACCTGGGAGCGGGCCGAGTTAATGCTGAAGCTGGTGACGGCCATGTGGGCCCTGCCGGCCAGCAGGTCACCCACCAGGCCAGTCCAGCGGCCGTCGCGCAGGGCGCCATACTTGCCATCACCCACGATGTACAGCTCAAAGGCGAAGGGCGCATCCTCTGCAAGCCGTTCCAGCAGGTCGATGCAGTAGCCATAACAGCACTTGTGCAGCGTGCGCGGTGCCGAGCCATTGGCCAGGGCCGCAAACAGCGCGTCCAGGGCAGCCGAGTCGCTGGTGCCAGGATCCAGGCACAGCTGCCCAGCAGGGCACTGCCCGTCCTCGTCTGGCTCACGTGCGAACACAAATGGGTGCTCCACAAGTGTCACCACCCGCAGCTTGGGCTGGGCCTGGGCTCCCGGCGGGGGTGGGGGCCTCCTGGCTGCGGCCCTGGCAGTAACTGCGCCAGGCTCCAGCTGCAGCCGCCCCTCCTGCCAGCTGCCCACCGTTGTCCAGGCAGGGGCCCCCAGCGGGTCGTGACGCAAGCTCCATACCTTGAATTGCCGAGACAGGTGCACTTGGGAGGTGGCGGTCACCCACACAGGCCCCGTGCGGCCCCGGAAGGTCGTGTTGGCTAGGACCCTGGGGGGACGGGGGTGTCAGCTGCTCTCGCAATGCATGCGCTACAGGCATCCCATCTCCCTAGCTGCCTGCTAGCTGCTCGAGGGATTCAATGGACACAGCCCCATGTTTTGGAACCCTGGAGGAGCAGAGCCAGGCAGGGGTGCAGTGGGGCCAGCCGGAGTTGTACCTTAAGCGAAGTACGTGACCCCTTCACCACCCCAGGGTAGGTGGAGGGGTGCAAGGCGCAACCCCCAGGACCTCATCCCTGCAGATTTCCTCCCCTTCCCACCCTCTACTTCTGCCCCAGGTCGCCTTGGGGCAGGGCCCAGTTCCCTGCCCCGAGTGACCTGCGGGGTTGCTGCTACTGTGCCTGAGCCCTGCTTACCGTGCCAGGAGACGCCTGGAAGAGTCTGGCCTGGGTGCCTGTGGGTCCTCGCAGCTTGTCCGGCCGGGGAGCAGGGCATGATCTGGCAGCACGCTGGCTGCGGTGCCCAATGCACGTGCTATCAATTCCACCGCATCATGTACAGCGGCCTCCAGTGGGGGCCGGGCCACCTCGCCCAATGCCAGCAGCCCAGGTGGCAGGCCGGTCGTGGGCAGGGCCTCGGCGGCAAGTGGAGTACCCAGCAGCCAGTGTGGGCCCAGGGGAGCAGCCTCCAGCACCCGGCGGGCATGGAGGGCATCACAGCCAAGGAGGATGGCTACGGGGATGGGCGCCCCTAGGGGGGCCAGGCGAGCCTGAATGTCTGCAGCCTCGGGGCCCAGCCGGCCAAGGTCCAGCACGAGCTGAGGGGCCCGACCAGCCTGGCTTGTCCAGAGAGCCACCAGGCCACCAGGGTCCCGGACACGGCACAACACTAGGGCCACGTCCTCCCAGGCGTGCGCCCGCAGCACCGACACCAGCACCTCCAGCAACGTGTCCAGGGGGCAGGCCCAGTCAAGCTGCAGGTGAAATGGGGTCTGGGAAAAGAGGGTGCCACATAAGGGCAGGGGGCCTCCCAGCCACAGCCTCCACCACCAGGCCTCCTGAGCCATGCAATTGGGGGGCTGGCTGAGGCGCCGTGCTTTGAGCCTTCTGGAAAGTCTCCCAGCATTTGCCCTTAGCGCTTTGCCTAAGGAGGGCAGCGTGATGACTGATGAGGACAGCAGCCTGGGCAATAGGCCAGGCTGGTTCCAGAAGCCAGACAGTGCCGGGTCCCAGGCCTGGCTCGGGTGCAGTTACCACAGCCGGCAGCAGAGGGCGCCACAGGCCCGGGTTTGGGTCTGGGGGACCCCAACTTGGCACCCAGAAAACCGGGCTGAGGACAAGTCAGGCGTGGAATGAGGGGGTGGCGGAGGCGGCTGGCCCTGGGGGCACAGTGGACCCTTAGGGATGGAGGGGTGGGAAGCAGGGCTCCGTCTCCGCCCCCGCCACGGGGAACCAGGGCTTGAGGTGTTGACGGGAGGGAAGGGCGGGACCATGCTGAGCTGCCATAGCACGAGGAGGAGGAGGAGGGGAGGGTCCTCCCCCAACACACAGCTGGAGAGGGGTCGCGAGGGACCCCGGATCGCCTCGGCAGCGTGGGAGCCGGGAAGGAGCTGAACCTGAGAGAGCCAACCACGAGGGGCACCCTCGGCCCAAGTCCCGCGCCTTGCACCCAGGACTGCTCTAGGTCCCTGCGTTCCGGGGCTCCCTCCCTTGCGCGTCCGGTGCCCGGGTCGTCCTCCCCTCCCCCGGGGGATGGGGGTGGCTGGGTCCTGCTCCCCCGCATCCCGCCCGCGCGTACCGGGGCGCCGAGGGGCGCGCGCGCCTCCCGCCGCAGCACGCTCAGCACGGGGGTCTCGGTGGCGGCGGCCAGGAAGTGCAGTTGCAGCAGTTCGGGCCGCGCTTCGGGGAAGGCCAGCAGGGCCACCACGCCCGGCGGCGCCGCGAGCGCCTGGCAGAGTCCGCGGGCCAGCGAGGCGGGGTCGCGCGCAGGGGCCGTGGTGACCACCAGCTCCAAGCTCAGGTTGAACGGCAGCCTAGTGGCCTGCACTGCCCGGGTCAGGGCGCCGCGGACACGGGCGCGAGCAGTGGGCGCGCGGGGCAGGAGGGCGCCCAGGCGCACCGAGCCCCCCAGGCGCGCCAGAACGCCGCACGGCTGTGGGTGTCCGCGGATGGGCGCAGCCTCCCAAGCCAGCACCATCCCGAGCCACAGCACCCGCACAAACTCCATGGTAAAAGTTGCCGCCGGCGGAGGCGCACGGGTGCCCAGCGTGCTCACTCGCTGCCCGCCCCTGTGCTGGTCCGCTGTGCGTCCGTTCCTGGGATTGAGCGGGTGCAGCGTGGACCAGGCCCGTGCACCTCGATGCTGAGCCGCTGTCCCTTCCCTGCTCTGCTGGCCGCGCCGGAGGTGAGGGAGGCGGGGTCACCGCGCCGGACCCTAGATGCCTGAGGTCCGGAAGGAGTCACTCTTGCCCCACTGTGCGCCCTGTGGAGACAAGCAGGTACACCCGTCTAAAGGCGCTCCTGCAGTACCCCCGACCACAGGTGCCCGGCACCCTCCCACCGCCGGCCCTATCCCGGGGGGGGGGCCCCCACACTGTGCTCTGTGCTCTCTCTAGTGTCCATAATGTCTCCAGAATATCTAGCTACTGGTGCGCACTGATGGGTGACAGGGCTCTCGCCTCCCCCTTCTGCAGCCCAGAACCTTCCATAGCTCCTGGCTGCCATCCAGGCCTGCCCAGGGCACCAGAGGTACTGGATTAACACTCGTGGGGGTGGCGGCAGGAAGCCAGAGCTGGCGGCTCCCAGGATCCCTTGGGAATGCTGTGCCAGGGTCACCACCGAGAACCACTAAGCCACCACAATGCGCCCACACCAGTCAGCGGACATGGCTGCTTCCCCCTCACCCCCTCCTGGTACTCATCTGCACCCCTAGTTCTGAGCGGGGAGCGGCTGTATCAACTCCCGCCCCCTGCGTGGGAGGTGCAGGCGCCACGGGGTTTGCTCCCTCTGGGAGGGGTGGGGATGACAGTTTGGACAGGAACTGGCTGCATGAGCCACCCCCCAGGGGCCAGCAATGGGACAGGACGCCTGGGTGGGGGACGACTTCCCCGCTCCCTCCGTGGGGTCCTCAGTGCCACGCGCCCAAGCCTGCTTGCTCCCCAGGCCCACATCCAGGGGTTGGACAAGTGGAGGCCGGCGTCCAAGGGGATGAGAAGGGCTGCAGTCTCGCTGGCACAGGTGGCCTGGACAGCCAGCCCAGCCAGAACAGGACAGAACTACATGAGCTCAGAGCTGGCAGCCGTGGGTGTCTGCGGTCACCCTGGCACCCACTCCTTCTCTGGGATTTCCTGGACCATTCAGCAGAGCCGTCAGCCTGGGGGCAGCCCTTCTGGAAGGTTCTGTGGGCGCAGGGCCAGGTCTCTACCAGGATCTGCCCCTCACACCCCGTCCATCCTTGCCGTGACCCCCTCTGTCCACCAGCTGGGCTCCCGAGGCGGCGGTAAGGGGAGACACAGACACCAATAGGGAGGGTTTTTTTCTGTCATTTTCTTAAAAACAAAACAAAACAAAAAAACCCCAGCAGCACCCATGAGGCCTCACACACAGGAGAGGCAGAGTGTCCCCCACACGGGGGACCCTGGGGGACAAGCAGGGTGGCCGGTAGTGGCAGGCAGCTCCGTCCCCAGCGCTCTGAGGCCACAGCCCTGCCCTGCCCGCCTCTGGCCGCCCCCGGCTCACTTGGCCGGCCGCGTGATGATATGCGTGGAGAAGTCGAACAGGTCCCGGTTGATCTTGCGCAGGCTGCGCACCTCCTCCTCCAGCGCGGTCACGCGCACCCGCAGCCGGTCCTGGCCGCCCAGCACGCTCTGGGTGGGTGGAGGGGGGCAGTGTGGGCGAGGGTCAACAGGTGATGGGACCTCGGGGGCCCTGCCCACCCACAAGACCACACCCCTGCCCACCACAGGGCCACACCACTACCCCGTCCACAAGACCACACCCATGTCCACTGTCACGCCCACCATGAGCCACACCACTGCCCTGCCCATAATGCCACACCCCATGTCCTCTGCCCCGCCCCTGCCCATGTCCCACCCATCATGAGATGACGCCCCTACCCATGCTGCACCCACACACGCCCTGCCCACCACAAGATCACACCCTGTCCACTGCCCTGCCCACCTTCTCCATGGTGCCGCACATAACCTTGTGTAGCTGCTCTGTGCGGTCCAGGTAGCTGGGCTCTGACCCCTGCAACACAAGCCCAGGGTGAGAGCCCAGCCTGCCCCCAGAAGCAAACTGCCCGACCCCCAGGCCTTGGACGATGCAACTCAGTCAAGGAGGTGCCAGGCAGGGACCGGCCCCCAAGGTAGCAAGCAAGGCTGTTCATGGCTGGACATGGCCCTGGAGCCCAGCATCGCCCGGCTCGGCCTGGACCCTGCATCCGCGCCCCTCGCTGAGGCCTCCTGCAATCCATATCCCACAACAACACTCCTGCAGGTTCCCAGGGGTGGGTGGCTCCTGGCATGGGTGCCACGTCCCACAGTGCCTTTCAGGTACAATGTAGGTGTGTGCAGAGGGAGGGAGACAATGCCAGGAGATGCCAAGGACACAGGCCAGCCCCAGGCAGGGTGAGGGTGGGCGGCAGGAAAGTTGAGCAGACTGGGGCAGCAGGGGAGTGGGTCATGCAGGAACAGACACCCAGTGGAGCCCAGGAGAGACGGGCTGTATCCGCAATGGCTCCTACCACAACCCTGGCTCCCAGCCCAGGAAACGGCTGCCAGCATGAGACACGCACAGGTCCTGGGACACTGCCCCCAGCCTAGTACACGGGCCCCAGGACATGGTATCCAGCATGAGCAGGGGCCCCAGGAAATGGCTCCCAGCTCGGGATATGGACCCCAGCCCATGAACACCCCATCTTATCGCCACATGGCCGCGGGAGGCACGCACCTGCTGGTGGAGACCTAGGCGCAGCGTGAAGCCCCCTCGGCGGGGCTCATCCCCGTGCTCCGCCCCCAGCAGGTGCCTGTTGAAGTAGGGCAACGGCAAGCTGGGCCGGAAGTCAGAGCTGAGCATGCCCACGGGTGCCAGCATGATGGCTGCGTTGGTCACAGGGCCTGGGGGGTGGTGGGTGCAGTGGTCAGCCTTGTGGGCCGGTCCCCATCCCGCTCCATGCCCAGTCCCCGCTCCCCGCCCTGCCCCATGCCCACTCCCTGCCCACCTTTGAGTGCCACGGTACGGACGCACTGCTTACTCCGTATGTCCCATAGGCGCACCGTCTCGTCGTGGGAGCCGGACAGCAGCATGGTGCTGTCCGTGGACACCGACAGGCACGTGACCTGGTTCCTGCGGGGCACACACAGCTTTGGGGTCCTGCTCAAGGGGTGGGGGAGGGAGACCCAGCCGGGCATGCACAAAATCCCCCTGGGAGCATCCCACCTGTGCCCTCGGAAAACCTTCCCAGCTTCCTGCTCTGGCTGGAAGCTCCGCTCGCTCTGCCCGGGCTGTGGGACCAAGAACCACAGGATGGAAAACGGGCCATTTGGAGGGCGGGGCTTTGTGAGGGGCGGGGCCTCGTGATGGACAGGGAGCTGTGGAGGGCAGGGCCTCCCGTCACTCACCCAGGTGCAGAGGTCCACCTGGAAGATGGAGCCGTTGCTGCCCCCGCAGAAGATGTGGTGCTCAGCCAGGTCCATGGTGACGGCCATGATGCCCACGTCAAACAGCACGGAGAGCAGCAGCTCCCCCGATGAGATCTCCCACAGCTGGAGGGAAGGCAGGGCCAGGCTGGGGCCTCGGGGTGCAGCATGGGCCAGCACCCACAGAACCCTGGGCCGTGGGGGGCCCATGGGGAGGAGCAGGAAGCATCCCTCGCCTGGGGGGTCCCGAGTGGAGATGCAATAAGTGTTACCTTCACTGTCTGGTCCAGTGAGGAGGTGGCCACCCTGGCCAGAGGGCCCCCACAGCCGCAGTGCAGGTCTGTGACCGGGAGCGTGTGGCGAGACCAGACGTGCCGTGGAGCAGGGATCCTGGCGGGGTCCACCTGCAGCACACTGTGGGGTGCAGAGGGGCTCAGGGGGGCTCCCCGCCATCTCTCCAACATGGAGGGTAGCTGAGGGTCCCTGGACAACACCTCCACACTCCAGGCCCTCAGGGCCTTGGGTACCCTGCCTCTGACCGGTAGGAGTACCCCGGGCGGCTGGCCCAAGTGGGAGGCAGGGGGACCCAGGGCAGTAGGCTCAGGTGGGAGGCAGGGGGACCCCAGGCAGCTGGCCCAGGTGGGAGGCAGGGGGACCCCGGGCAGCTGGCCCAGGGGGGCTACCTGCAGAGGTTCCACGCCAGTACCAGGCAGTCCTGGCCCCCCGACAGGAAGTGGCTACTGTCCCCCGTGAACTTGAGACACGAGACATCTTGGTAGTGCCGGTTGAGGATCACCAGCAGGTTCCCAGTACAGACCTGGGGGGAGGGAGAGGCAGACATATGGGGGCTGCAGTTGGGGGACCCCCCTAGCCCATGTCTGCAACCCCTGCTTGGCTGCAATCCTGATGCCGAAGGAGGCGCAGGGTGTGGCGTAAACTGCACTCCAGCCTCGAGGTCCTGGACACAGCCTCACTGCAAAACGGGGTTCATGGGACCGGCACTGAGGAGCAGCACTGGCATCCCACGGGGCGCCAGTTCATGTCCCAGCCGCCCCGCTTCCCATCCAGCTCCCTTCCTGTGGCCTGGGAAAGCAGTGGAGGACGGCCCAAAGCCTTGGGACCCTGCACCCGCGTGGGAGACCTGGAGGAGGCTCCTGGCTCCTGGCTTCGATCTGGCCCAGTCCTGGTCGGTTCAGCCATCTTGCAAGATGGAGTTCCTTCAGGCTGGGACAAAACTTCAACCCGGGGTCCCAGGGGTGTGAGTATCCCCTAGCCCTGACGGGGGTTGGGGGGCACCCTGAGTCACCCACATGGAAGTGGGGAGTGGTTCCAGCAGCGGTGCGTGGGCACCCCCTGGTGGCAGGAGCAAGAGTACCCCAGACTGGCTCACTGAACCCCCAAGTTGCCCCTGGTTCCCAACCCAGGTGGCGGGTGGGCCCTGGGTGGGGCGGGGCGTTGGCCGGCTGCAGGATGAGGCTCTGTAGATGGGACCTGCCCAGCTTGGCACAGCCCAGCAGCCTCCTGGGCAGGAATACCTGACCTTGGGGTGGGGGTGGACAGTGCCTGCCCCCGGCTTGCCCAACGAAGACCTCGGAGCCCACCTGGACGGGTCGGGGGCTGTGTGTCCTGCCCACGCTGGGCCCAGCGGGCTCCTCCCACCCTGCCCTGAGCAGAGGGGGCCCCTGCTTCTCCTACCTCCCACAGGTATATGCTTTCTGCGATGCCCGCCAGGACGTAGAGGCCATTGGGTGAAGTGGTCAGACAGGTGACGGGCCCGGGACACATGATCTTCTGTTGCAGCTGGTCCTGGGAGAATACACAGGAGGTTCTGAGGGAACACAGAGGGACCGCACGGGGCCGGCCCAGGGTCTGCATGGAGCTCACACCTGCCGGAGGGTGGGGATCGGAGGCTCGGGCAGCGGGATGGGCGTCCCCCAGCCCGGTGTCCTGATGTCCAGCCTGGGCAGCCTGGACAGGCATCCACTGAGGGCTGGGAAGACCCTCCAACCTTCCTCCTTCGCCTCCTCCATCCCCGACTGCAAACGACCCCACGCAGCTCCCCGTGCACCTGGTCCCTGGGGACAGGCCCCTGCAGCTGTGTCCAGCCCAGGGCCCCCCCATGCCCACCCTCGTCTGGCCACTTGCACACAGGCGCTCCCTGGGCACACGCGGCCCCTCCTGCCCGCCCACCTTGCGCTGCACCTCCCAGGCGCTGATGTAGTTCTTGCCCAGCTGCGCGGCCAGCAGGTACTCGCCATTGAGCAGCGCCAGGCCGCGGGGCCCCGCCTGCCCGCCGCGGTACGTGAGCAGGTTGGCGCCCGAGTGGAGCTCCCACACCACGCAGCTCCACAGCGGGGCCGCCGAGTCCGTACACACGGCCACCTCCATGGGCGCCGCCATCTTGCCGCCCCGGAAGTGCGACATCACCACCGAGACGCGGGCGGGCTAGAGCGGCCAGCGCGCTCCAGGGCGCGTGCGCACGGCCTGGCCAGCGCCTGCGCGCTGCGGCGCTGTGTGACGCGAAGGGGCGCTTCCGCCCGGCGTGCGGGTGGGTGGCGGGGGTGGTCTTAGGGAGGCTCGCGGGGGGCGGTCCTGTGGCCTCTGGCCTCTCGGGGGTCGCCCCGGGTCCTCCGGCCTCTCGGGGGTCGCCCCGGGTCGTCTCGCCTCTCGGGGGGGCTCCCCGGGCCCCCCCGGCTCCTCTTGGTGCGCCCGGAGACGGCGCGGCCACCAGGAGGCGCGCGCGAGCCGCCGGCTGCAAGCCGCAGTGGCCGCCCACCTGTACCCCAGTTACCCCGCGCTGGTCCCCGACACGTCACACGTCGCGTGTGTGTGTGTGTGCAGGGGGGTGGTGGCCGCACAAGACCCTGCACCCCGAAGTTGTGGCCTCCGGGTTGGGTCCAACAGCAGCAGGCGAAGCACACAGGGACCGTGAGGCAGCTGGGCCGGGACCAGATGGAGGCCGGGCACTCCCCGGGCAGCGACGGGCAGCTGGGCTAGGACGGTCCCCACTTGGTCCACCCGGCCTCTGCAAGGCCACACACCGCTGACCCCGACCTGGCCAGGCTCAGGGTCCTCCCCACCCCGACCCCCGGCCTGGCCAGGCTTGTAGGGTCAGAGGTCGCCCCGCCCCCCCAAAGGCTGGTCTTTGGAATGAGGACTGACCAGTTCTGGAAGGGCAGTTGGGGGCTTGGCGGGTGGTCACTCCCATTCCATGGCCACTGAGCACCCACAGCCCGGACCCTCCTCCCTCCAGCACTTGCCCGTCAAGCCGGGGAGGCATTGGGGGGGACCCCGCCGAGACAGCACACACACAGACACCCCCAAGCAGCCTGATGCGGTCACCCCAGGGACCCTCCAGCACTCCCTCCCAAGTGGTCCCCACCTAAGCCCCTCCATCCAAGAATGAAGAGGCCCAACTGGCCCTTCCAGTTGGCCCCTTAACTGGGCTGCGGGACCCCTGCCCCTGCCCCCCCGCCCCGTGAGTTACACAGACCAGGAGGCACACAGCCCCCCACCCCACCCCTGCAGAGGGGCCAGGCTGTTTTCACGGTTGTGGTCAGCACCGGGCCAGCCCAGGCCGGCCCTGCCCGGCTGCCTGCAGGCCACGGCGACCTTGCCTGTCAGTCACGCCCGCCCGGGGACGGCTGCTCTCCAACAGGCCATGGCCGAACCTGGGGGTGGGCAGGGAGGGGGTGCCCGCTGGGACCCAGGGTAGCTCGGTCGGCCTGCCTGGGCGCTGCAGGAGGGACCTCTGGGCTCCCACCCACCCATGCCAGGGGTGCCCCAGCATAGCCACAGGGGTACCCACCCCCCCGAAAGACCACAGGAGCCAGTGCTGTGTTAAAAGTCAGAAGTGTTTGTCTTGTTTTAATATCAGCTTTACAGGGTTACAATTGTCTTAAATATTTCTGAAGCTTAAATACAATCTGCATAATAATGTTATTATAAAATGTAAACTTTCAGTGTTTTTAAATTTCAAAATCACACCTTTTTTTTTTTTTTTGGTCTTTTTGTCTTTTTTTGTTTTGTTTTGTTTTTTTTCCTTTAATACCAGAATGTTCGGCCGGGCTGAATCTGCCGGCACGGGACGGGCTGGGCCCAGCCAGAGGTAGAGCAGTTACCATTTTTTTTTTAAGTTTTTGTTTTTTTTTTTTCCCTTTTACCTGAGTTCAGGCGTGGTCGCCACGCCACCTGACAAGACCCCCGGAGGAGATGAAATCTTATAGGAATTGACATTGAAAGGCTGAATTCCTGTGTGCCGAGAGGAAGGAAAAAAAAAAAAGCTAAAGCAAAATTGGGGGGCGGGGAGGGTCACGATATGAACAGAAATGATGGGAGGAAGCATCTGGCTGCCGTACAGACACGCGCACCTCAGGTACTAAACCCTGCGCCTGCCCGGGTCCCTCCCCGAGGTCACAAGGAAGATTCTAGAAGCAGTCCGGGGCAGGGGGTCTCCGACAGGACCCCCTCTTCGCCCTGAGTTTTTGTTTTGGGGGGACAGGAGGTGCTCCTCGGTCCACTGCCCAGGGTCCTCGTGGCCAAGGCACTGGTCCCCTCCCTGCCCCCGCTTGCATAAGGGGTGCTGAGCTACACCCCACAAAGACACTGCCTGGGGCCCTCATGGGCAGCAGGTGGCTAGGACTGGGCAGTGGGGGGGCCCTGAGTGGACGCACACAAGAGGAAGCAGGTCCAGACCTGCGGCCCACCCCCAGCCCCAGCCGCGCCGCTGCCCGCCCCTCGCGTCCCCACAGTTCACAGCAGGCCAGTCCCCTGAGTTACAGAGTCCGGTCAGTCGTGGCCAACCCCCACCTTGCCGGGGGAGGCTGGGCCAAACGCAGCACACAGCTTACCACCAGTCCCCGACACAGGACACACACACAGAGGCACGCCTAGGGATATGAGACACACGTGTGCTGGGGGCAGACACACTGCTGGCATGCCAGAGACAAGCAAGGCACACACCAACACATGTGCCCAAGGACTCACACACACGTGGTGGGGACGTGGGACGTCCGGCCAGCGTGCACCCCGTACATGCACGCCTGTGGAGCTGCCACCCGGCTGCAGCTTTTCACGTCCTGCTTATACCTGAGGTAGACGGACAGGGGCAGTGAATGCGGGGCGGGGCAGCTGCGCAGGAGACCAGAGAACCGCCCCCCCCCCAACTCCCAAAATGATTGTGCTGCGGTGGGGAGAACCTTCCAGAAGCAGGGGAGAGGGGGACCAACAGATGCCCTGAGATGGGGGGTGGGGGGTGGGATGCAGGAAGGGGTGGGTGGGGGCGTGCCCACGAGGCCACATCCTCACCCTGAGCTGGCCCCGAGCGGGTATTCATCCCTGAGTCGGCTGGCCCGCCCCTGTACCTGCCGCGCACCGCACGTGGGCAGCCCGGGTCCCCGCAGGACCATGACACACAGACACCAAGACACAGGTGCCCCGCTTGCTAAGACTGCACCCGGAACACAGCGTATTTACACAGGAAACCCGCACCCTCCTAGAACCCGCAGTTTGTCGCTATTTTAAAACAAAACAAACAAACAAACAAAAAAGAAGTTTCCCAAAGAACAAGAGGAAAAAATTCGGTCGTTGTGGCTCAGGGGGCTGCCTCCGGCGCGGGGTGCGGAGGAGGTGGCCCAGGCGGCGCCCCCGGACCCTGAGAAATGCGAGGTCCCCGTTTATTAAAGTCTGCATCTATATAGGATATATGTCTTTCCGTTTTTTGGCGTCAGCTGTGGTCCTCCCTGGGTTGGCTGTCTCCCCAGCCCAGCTCCCTGGTGGGGAGAGCATTAAGGCACCGAGTTGCTTGAGGTAGAAGAAGTTGGGGGTGTTGGTCCGACCTGGCCACCCACGCCCCCGCTGCTGCTGCTGCTGCTGCTGCTGCTGCTACCACCGCCAGCTGCTCCGCGGCCACCACCACCACCACTGCTGCCACTGGTGCCAGCGCCGCCTTTGCTGGGAGCCGACGGTGCCATCGTGGCTGGTGGCTGAGCAAACAGCACCCCTGGTTCAAGGATGGGAGAAGGCACGCATCACCCGGGGTCCCCAGGCACCCAGTAGGGACCCATCGCCTCGGCTGGCGCAAGTGCACCAAGCTCCTACTTGGACATTCCAGGCGGCCGAATCTCGGGGTCCCAGGCTCACAGATGCCCCCCATTAGGTGGGACGTGGACCTGCACATACCTGGCTCAGCACACAGTCCGGGGACGCCCACCTACTCTGGTCGCTGTCTGGGAGCGGGTTCTGCACCCGGGGTCACACACCTCCCGCAGCTCCATGCAGACACCCACCATCCCCCACTGTCCCAGCTCCAGTCACAGCCCAGGGACACCCACTGCCCTGGCTCCACACACTGCCCGGGCTCACCCACCACCACCGTGGCCCCATGCACTGTACAAGGATGCCCCGCCCCACCCAACAGGTTCTGTGACCGGGGTCACCCACCTCCCCCAGCTCCGTGAGCAGCCCAGGGGACACCCACTGCTCTCCACCAACTCCATGCACAGCCCAGGAACACCCACCACTCTGGCTCCACGCACTGCCCAGGGACGCCCACCACCCCGGCTCTCCCACTGCCCAGGGACGCCCACCGCCGCCCCCGGCTCCCCCGCTGCCCGGGGATGCCCACCGCCGCCCCCGGCTCAGAGTGGTACCTGTGTACATAATGCCGTTGATCTCCACTGACATGCTGATGCTGTTGCTGCCGTTGGAGCCACTGAGGGTTGTGGCAGGGTCCTGGCGACTGTCGGAGGCTGAGGGAAGGAAGACACCCGTCGATGGCTACTCAGGCCCCGTATCGTCCCTCCATGCCTGTCTCCCCCCACCCAGCACCCAGCACTGTCATCCGGTGTGTACCGAACCTATACGATATATACAGTGGGTGCTCAATGGGTCACACCTGTCACATTGTATACAGCAGGCACTCAATGGGCCACCCTGTCAGGTTGTATACAGTAGACACTCAATAACACCTGTTGTGAGTTCTCCACATCCCCACCTCGCCTTACCCTTCTGTGTTTATTTATCCGGAAGGCAAAAAGAACGACCTTCCGTCCCCAGACACCCACAGTGGTTGGGGCTGGGCCAGGCGGCAGCCAGGGGCTCCCTGTGGGAGGGGGCAGGGCCCCTCACTGCTGTGTCCCAGGGTGCACCTAAGCAGGAAGCTGGCAGCGGGCGAGGCCAGATGCCACCCGCCTTGGTGTAAGAGCCCCACGTGTCCCAGTTCCCAATGCCCCCAGTCTGGGCCCTGTCTCCCCGCGCCTCCTATCCGGGCCCCGGCCAAGCGTAGGTGTCCCATGCACCCCGTCTCCCCGCGCCCCCATCTGGGCTCCATCTCCCTGTGCCCCTGTCTGGGCCCTGGCCTGGTCTGGGTGCCCCCTGTCCCCCAGCTCCCCATGCCCTCTGTCTGGGCCCTGGCCTGGTCTGGCTGCCCCCTGTCCCCCGGCTCCCTGCACCCCTGTCCAGGCCCCGGCCGGCGGGCCCTCACCTTGGCTGCTGATGCGGATGCTCATGGGCAGCTGGGCCGTCATGGCCAGGAAGTTCTGCTGCAGGGCACGCTGCATGAGCCGCTGCTGCTGCCCGTCTACCACCAGCGCCATCTTCTTCTCAGGCGGCTCCCCGCACTCCAGCTTCTCCCGCAGCTGCTCCAGTGCTGCCGCCTGGGCCGCCACGGCCGCCTGGGCCGCCGCCGCCTGCACGGCTGCTGCCTGGGCCGCCACTACTGGGTGACCTGCCAGGGAGACAGGCAGGCGGCCAGGCACCGGGATCGGAATGGGCGAGTCCTCCTCTGTAGAGAAGAGAAGAGGGTTGGAGGTCAGGAGGGGCCTGGCTCCGCCCTACCCTGGGACCACGGCGCCTGGCAGGCACTGGCCGCTGGGCACTTGGCTAAGGGAGTGGGGGCCTGTGCAGGAATACGGCTTGGAGGGGTTTCCGGTCGGCCAGGGAACCGGTGATGTCAGACAGCATGGATTAGCAACGCCTGGATCAGCAAACAGCACTGTGCTCAACTAGCGCTGTCTGCTGTGGGCACGGGCCAAGTGGGGGTTCCTCTCGGTGACCCCAACAGCCCCAGACGCTGGGATGCAAGCCCTTACCCCTCCCCCAGATGCTGGTATCCAGGCCTGCACTCCAAGATGCTGGTATCCAGGCATGCACCCTTCCCACAGACGCCGGGATCCAGGCCCGCACCCCCACACCCGCACATCCTAGGATGGCATCCTACCTTTCTTGATCTTGGGGGCCGCGGGGGTCATGGAGCTACCGTTGGTGCTGGTGGCCAGGCCCAGTGAGGACACGGGCAGCTTGGGCGAGTAGGTGAAGAGGGATCCCCCAAAGCTGTGACGCCGCCCCTCACGCCGGTTGCTGTCGATGGCAGCCTGAAGCTCGCTGGGGTTGCTAAGGCCGCGCTTCTCGCACTCGTAGGGGTACAAGTACTTCATGTACCTGCAGCCGGGCAGGCAGGGACGGGCTGGCACACAGGATGGCACAGGGGGTGTCCCCAGGGCCCCAGCTCCCTTAGGCCAGGCCCACTGCTCCCTCAGCCCACCCCACCTGTCCCCACCTACACACTGGCCACGCCCCTGCTGACCCCCACCCTGCTGGCCCTGCCCACACGGGCCACGCCCCTGCTGACCCCCCACCCTGCTGGCCCTGCCCACACTGGCCACGCCCCTACTGACCCCCCCACCCTGCTGGCCCTGCCCACACCAGCCACGCCCCTGCTGACTCCCAGGCCCTGTCCACATCGGCCACGCCCCTGCTAACCCCCCACCCTGCTGGCCCTGCCCACACTGACTACGCCCATGTTGACCCGCCCACCCTGCTGGCCCTGCCCACAATGGCCATACCCTTGCTGACCCCCCCCCCCAGCTGGCTGGCCCTGCCCCACCCGGTCACATACTGGGTCCGCAGGGTGAAGGCGGCACTGGTGATGGACGTGGGCAGGTTGAGGCCCTTGGTGATCTCCCGCCACAGTTTCCGGTTGATGACTTCCACTAGGCCGCCCTTCTCGGTCACCAGCACATATAGCATGAAGAGGTCGAGCACCTGCTTGGCCATGATGGGGATGCGGTTCACGGGGGTCCCTGTGGGCAAGGGGGACAGGGTGAGGACAGGCAGGGTCCCAAAGGGGGGCAGGGTGAGGCCAGGGGGTCCTCATGGGGCGCAGGGTGAGGCCCGGGGGTCCTCACAGGGTGGGGGACAGGGTGAGGCCCGGGGGTCCTCAAGGGCGGACAAGCGAGACTAGCGCTGCAGCCAGGACTGGTCTTGCTTGGCTCTGTGCTGGGAGCCACTGCCTGGGTGGAACCCGCGAGGTAGCTCAGTCTCTGTCTCTCCATCCTTTTGGGGTGGATAGCCACAACGGCTGAGTTCTCCTCAGGATGACCCCACTGGGCTTTGCAGGTGGGAAGAAGGGGTGAGCCCAGGGTGGTGGTGGTGGGGTGTCCACCAGAGCCTGCTGGGAGGAGCCCATAGCTGTCTGAGGATCTGTGGGCCCCGCGTCCTGCCTTCCAGGACCCCTCAGCCACTGGGACCAGCCTCGACCCGGGCAGGGGCTGCTGACAGATCCCTCCCCTAGCCCCCCAGGACCTGGCCTCCCAAGCCTGTGAAGCCAAAACCTGCCTGCTGTCCCCTTACTGCCCCCCCACCACCCAGGACAAAGGGACACAGGGTCCTCCCCACCCCGTCCACTTCGCAGCCCCAGAGGGGCTAGAGGCTGGTCCCGGCTGCCCCTCCCCTCCTGGGAGCCCCAGAGCCTTCTGGGAGGGAAGGCAGGTGGCGGGGGAGGGGCAGGGGAAGAGGAGGAGGAGGGAGGAGGATGTTTATAGAAACCAGAGCCTGTTGGAGGCCCCGGGGCAGGAGTGACAGGGCAGGGGCCCAGGGCAGCCAGGAAACAGGCAGGGCTACTGTGAAGCGAGAGAAGGAGGGAAGGAGGGAGGGAGGGAGGGGTGCAGCGAGCGGGACCCCTCGCCTCACTGTCCTTATTCCCACAGCACAGCCCATGAATCAGAGCGGGGCCTGGGGAGTCCTGGGGAGGGAGACCAGCGGGTTCTCAGATCTCTCCCCCCGACCCCGCCCGGCTGCCGAGGGAGTGCCCTACGGGCTGTGCCCTCCACCCCCCTCGCACCCTAGCCCCAGCTCCCAGCACCAGGCACCCCCGCCGGTTCGGCCGGGACTGGGGGCAGGGGCTGATAAGGGGACTTGGCCATCTCTCTCTGGCCACTCCAGGGGCAGCAGGGCTGGCTCCCATGATAACGCAGTAGCAGGGCCCCATACTCCTGGCCAGGCATGGGAGGGGTTAACCCAGAGGCCGTTGGGGGTAGTGCGGGGTGGCAGGGCAGGGGTCCGGAGGCCACAGCAGCCCCCTTCCCCTCCTTCCCTTCCGGTGTTTACAGAGCGCAGGGAGGGGCGGGCGGAGGTCTGGACAAAGCCAGCTGGGCTGGGCTGGGCTGGGCGGCCCTGCAGGGCACGGGCAAGCAGGCGGCCTGAACATCCATCCGCCTCTGGCCCACCGGCCTCAGGTCCCTCTCTTGAGGGGAGCTAGCCCCAGTCTGGGCCTCAGTTTCCTCAACTGGACACTTGCCCTCGATGGCTCCCGTATCTGGGAGGGAGTGTGGCAGGGTGTGTGTGGGGGGCTGTGCAGCCAGAGCACTGTAGGCACTCAGTAAGTGGACAGTTAGGGGCGTTCCCACCTCCTCAGTGCCACGCTGGCCCCTTGCCTGTCCATCTAGGATCTAACTTTGCTCCCCAAGGCAGAAACCACCTGCTGGCCCTGCAGTGAGGGTCTTGGAAGGGGGAACACCTCCCCCCACTGTACCCTGGGGCTCATGGCTGTCCATGCCTCCTCCATCAGGCCCCGGCCAGGGCAGGTGTGCCTAACCCGTCAGACCCTGGGCAGGTGCCTCCCTGATCAGGGGTCTCCCATCTGTCCCCTGACTTACCTCGTTTCTGCATGAAGCTGAACAGGTCGTCCAGGAATTCCTTGCGCTTGGGGTCTCCATCTAGCTCGTAGAGCTGTGGGGGCACAGAAGACGCTTCAGTTGAGGCCAGGAGGAGGAGGTGGTGGTGGAGGGGGTAGGTTGAGGGGGGCTGGGAACCAAGGGTCCCCTTCAGGCGCCAGCTTGATACAGATGGCAAGAAGACGGGCCTAAGAACTGGCGACGGGGCCAAACACAGGCCAGCATAGAACATGTCCTTCTGAGGGCAGATGCCGGAGACCAAGTGTGGGCAGGGCCAGTTCCCCACACAGTGCCCCACCAGTCCCACATACCCCAGAACCCAAGCTGGGCTCATCTCAGTCCCTAATTCGCCCCACTTCCCACCGGGGTCTCTGTTGGCATGGATGGGGTGGGGTCAGGATCACACCCCACCCTTTGGGGACCACAATTCCACCAGGTAGGCAGCTGCCCAAGTGAGTGCCTGTTTGGACTGCGACAGTGGCCATGGGGGTGGAGCGGCTCAGCTGGGAGCAGCAGGCATGATTACGAAGTGGTGCTAGGGCGAGGGGCCGGCTGGCCAGTTGGGGAGGCAGCGGTGGTAGGCACCAGGCCTCCAGGAAGAGTGGCTGGTTGGGGCCTCAGGGGAAGGGTGGGGGGTGCTTGAAGCCACCTTGGGTTTTGTACAGGATCACTCAGGGGGTCCCCTGGCTGCCCTTGGCTATTGGGGTCTCCATTTCCCCCAGCTACAGAACAGGGACCAAAAGAAGAGGCCAGTAGGCGCTGGGAGCCTGGACGCCTGCCCTGGGTGGTCGGGAAGGGCCGACCCTGGCAGCCCCGCCCAGGCCAGCGTCAGACTGGCCGGCCTGCATTCCTGCGTTTTTATGGTGGACACGAAGGCCCGGCTGCCGGAGGGACCAGCAGGCCTGGGTAGGGACTGGCAGGTCCTGCACGCGCGCACACACACAGAGCCTGCTCCCCACAGCCCTGCCACTCCTGAGCGAGGGACCTGGGGACATGTGTCCCCTGCCCAGGTGGTGCACATGGTTGTGGCTTAATAAGTCAGCCATGACTTTCTCAGCAAGGATGTGGGGGCAGGGGAGCTGGGTGGCAAGGCTGTGCGCAGCCTCCTGAGGCTGAAGGGTCAAGTGATCCCAGGCGGAGGTGGACGCCTCCCCTACCCTCACTGGGCTTCTCCACTCCCCAGGATGCTAATGGGGGCTGGGGTACACAGAGCCCCCCACAAATGAGAAAGGAATCTGCCCCAAATTCCTTCCGTGGCCCAGCTCCTCCCCCCTCGCCATCTCAAAGAAAAGTACATGAAGAAACACAGCAGCCCAAGGGGCACCAGCCACGTCCAGTTCCACCCAGCTCCCTGCTAGTGGCCTGGGAGAGCAACGGAGGATGGCCCAAGGGGAGACCCGGTTGGAACTCCTGGGCATAACCCAGGACACCCTCCAGTGACTCTCTCAGGTCCCACATGGGGAGACCACGTGGCTGGGCCGGAGGCAGGATGGTCGGGCCCGTTGACTGGGGCATGGACCCCAGGCCATAAAGGGCAGCATCGCAGACGCTGGCTGGCCGAGGTGGCCTTTTTCATGGCGTCACCGGGGGCAGTAAAGGCCTCAGTGGTCACAGCTTCCAATTCCGCTGCCCCGCGGGGAGCCGGGGCCACAGGTGTGGGGAGGGCAGGCGATGCCCAGGCTAGCAGTCCCACTTGCCAACAGGGCTGCAGGAGGCACACAGCAGGGGCCTACTAAGTGCACACAGCCTTATCTACACACATTCCCCCCCCAAAGCCCATCTCTCTGCTCAATACCACCTGTTGGAAATTAAGGCATGGGGGTGGGCCTGAGTGCCCCCCTTGCCCCACAGCTGGGCACCCAGGCCTTGTCATCAGCCCTGCCCCCACTTGGCAAGGCAGAGCCCCAGGCTCAGGTGTGGCCTGGCTGTGGCTCAAGGGGAGGTGCCAGACTCAATGCCCCCCCCCAGCCTACAGCAAACAGGAAATTCTTGTTTGTAGGGGGTATGGGAGGTGGGGTTACAGCCCTGACCAGGACCTGGGAATATGGGGGGGTGTTCCTCTCAGTCACCAGGTTGGGGACCCCCTCCCCAGCCCACACCAGCTCTAGCAAGCAGCCCCCTTCCCCAAGCCCAGCTGCTGCACCTGCTGAGCCCTGAGCCGGGCCCCACCTGGGCAGTCAGTAGCGCCAGTTCCCAGTGTCGCTTGGGGGCCCAGGGGGACGGCTTCCAGCCAAGGCCAACCGAGGGGCCCCTGGGAGAACCTTGGCCCCACCCGCCCCCGCACTGTCTTTGCTCCAAAGTCCAGGGGCCCAGCGACAGGGCAGCCAGGCAGGGAGGGGGCCGACCCCAGGACAGAGAGTTGGGAAGGCTAACTAGGGCACACTGACCTGCAGTCAGACGCTACCAGGGTCTGTCCCAAAGGCCACACGGAAGGGAAGCTGCTGGGTGGGCCAGGGGTAAGGGTGGGGTGGGGAACTTCGAATCCCCTGCAATTTTTTTTTTCGATGTGACATTCAGATAACATAAAATTAACCTATTTTCAGTGAACAGCCCGGGGCATTTTGCTGCATTCGCAATATTGTGTAACTGTGACCACTCCAGAACATTCCAGAACATTCCATCTCTCAAAGCAGCACAGTCCCAGCCCCTTCCCCCTCAGTGGAGTCCCCTTGGGCTGGACGTCGTCCACCTGTGGACGCCCCTGCTCCTGGCCCCGGCTGCTCAGGGCTCCCTGTGTGGCGGTGGACACTGGGGTGTTTCCATCCCTCATCCACTGGTTCCTTGTGAACGTGGGTGTACAGTTGCAGCCAGGGCTGGGGACCAAACCACCCAGGTGAGACCCTGGGGTGCAGGTGCAGGGGTGGGGGCCAGGCCCCTCCCCTGTCACCTGATCAGGCCCCCCGAGAGGCCCGGGGCTGCCCGCCTGACATGACTCAGCAACACGGCCGTTAGAGGAGGGGGGAGGCAGGTGGGCAGGGTCCCAGGGGAGCCTCTCCCTTCACAGAAACACCCACACACTCCCCACCAGGCAGGAGGGGCCCCCCTGCTCCTGGCGCCCAGTCACACTCAGGGACATGGAGGCAGGGTGGGGAACTGGGCTAGCAGACACAGGCCAGAGTGCACATACCAAGCCCATGGTCCCACGGAAGACCACCAGCAGCAGGTTGCGGTGCGGCCCCCTCTCCCACCCACCTGGGCCTCAGTTTACCCACTATGGGAGAGTCCCGGGGGGAGTTCAGATTTGAAGTTGTTTTTTTTTTCCGGGAACTCCCAGGACTTGAGGAGGACGAGGTGGGGGACCGAGCCAGGCCACACGGCTGCAGGGTCAGGGAGCAGGGTGGTCCAGCTGGAACTAACAGGGACTGCTCCCGGACTTGACGCTGTGGACCCTGGGGAGTGAGTTGCTGCCGTCCAGGAAGCCTTAGGCCACCCGAGGCATGGGGGTCTGCCCCCAAAGTGGTCCTCCCCGTCTTGCCCTGTCTGGGTGCTGCCTGCTCTGTCCCATCTTCCACCCCACCCCACCCCGTGCACCTGACCAGCCGGGGGCTCCCCGGGCCCCCACGACTCTTTCGATTTCCGTCAGCCCCGCAGGCAGCCAGGCCTCCTCGGACACAGATGGGGCGCCCGTGTCAAGGGGAATTGGGGAAGTGATCCTGGGCAGGGCACAGACATGTGTGGCCCCCTCCACCCCAGGCCACCCCACCCTGCCCCACTGGCCCCACAGCCCCACCCACGAGAGCGAAATTAGTAAAAAGCCCCCAAAAACGACCACAGGAATGACACGCGGCACCGGTCCTTCCCCCGGCCTTCCGGCTTGCGAGATCCAGGGCTGACTGCCCACCTGTCACCCCAACCCAGTGGCCCTCAGACGGTGAACAGGACAATGTATGGTCAAACCTGGGGCTGCAGCCCACCCAAGGCCCTGCTGCCCCTCGCGTGTGGGGGGAGGCAGGAGAACCCAGAACCAGCACTGTAGGGGCCGATGGGCAGTTCACAGAAAAAAAAAATCTTGGTTTGGGACATGCAAACGCCACTCAGGGTACAAAAAGACCAAAGTGGAAGGTGTGGCCAGGCCCCCTCACCCAGGGCACTGGGTGCAAGTCCTCCTAGCCGCTGGCCTGAAATGGGTTGCGTTGGACGCAGGCCCTGGCTCCGGGCACTGGCAAGCGTGCCCTGGAAGAAAGATTCCTCCAGCAATGTGTCCACCGGCAGCCCCCTGCCCTGACGTGTTCACAGAGGGACACGGGGCCAACCCAAGCCCAGCCGAACACAGCAGGGTCCCAGCTCCTCCCTGGGCACAGCCCACGCCCACTGCAGGTGTGCCCTGTCGGCAGGCACACCAAATGTGGGGCACCCACACCGAGGCCAGAGCAAGTCCCAGCTCTCACCCCTCCTCACCCCCACCGGCAGACGGCGGCTGCAGTGCTGGGAGGGTCCCTGCCACCCCCGTGGGAGGCCCAGATGGAGCTCCTAGCCCCAAGCTGTTCCGGGCATTTCGGAAGCAAACCCGGAGCTGTTAAGGCATCTCCTCTTAGTCACTCAGCCTTGCCACAATCAACACAGACGCTCTAACACGCTTCCCCACGGAGGAAGCTAAGGCCTAGACACAGGAAGTGAGAGTGTGTGGGGCAGGTGGGGCGGGCCGCAGGCCCCGCCCACTGGCAGGTGCCAGGTGTGCCCTGCCCGCCCGTCAGCTGGGCACGTGCAGAAGCAATGGCAGGGCATGGGAAGGGGCAGGCCTAAAGTTGGGCAGGGTGCCAGCGCTGGGGCAGGGCAAACCCAGTGTTCACAGCCAGGGCCTCCAGTACTCCTGGGGACATGGCAGGTGAGGTAGGTCTCCCCTGCCCAGCCCCTGGCGCTGCCCAGGAAATGCTGGGCACGTGGTGGGAGATTGGGGCTCCTGAGTAGGGCAGCAGCCTGGCCTGCCATACGAGAAGCCACGGGGCAACAGCCATGACAGGGACACAGCTTGTGGGCACTTGCACACGAGGGTGGGGGGTAGACCCAGCACCTTGGGAGGGAATGACCCAGAAAAGCCCACCCGTGGGGACCATGGGGCACACAGGAGGAGCATGAAGGTGCATGCGGACGCCCAGACAGGGCTATTGCCCTTCCCCTGTCCCCCTGCCACCACACACCAATCCCATGGGTCCACGGCAGCTGCCCCCCCGAAATGGCTTTGGGGACCATGCAGGGCATGGACCTGCTCTGCGGTTTGGGGCGAGGGTCTTGGGGCCGCAGAGGGGCTGGGTGCAGATAGCCTCGTGTGTACACAAGTGAGCTAGGCCTGCTGGCCCTGACCACTGCCAGTGTAGGGCTAGCCGGGGGAGCTGGTTCCCACGAATGACCCCTCTCGGACTAGGGCCGCCCCGCCTGCTGACTCCAACCAAGACCCCTGCCCGCCCCCTCACAGCGCCAGCACCGACCACGGGGGCAAGGCCACATCCCAGAGCCTTCAATGGCTAGATTACTGACCATTTAACCTCATGACCCCCAATTGTCCTCTGGCCGTGTGCAGCCAGGCGAGGGAGAAGGGGCGGGCTGCCCTGCCTGGCGCACACCACCACCCACCAGGCCCCTGGCCTGGACCTCCCCCGGGGGCACGGGGACAGCATCTCAGCTAAAAATGGGGTCACCGAGTACCACAGAGGGCACTGGAGTCGCACGTCCACCATGCGGCCTCCAGTCAGGACTGAAAGAGGCTGTTGGAGTCTGGTGGGGAAATAGGTTTACCTGCACCCAGGCGGCTGGCTGGAACCACTGACCTGGACCGTGCAGGCTAATGGTTAACACTCTCGGGGGGCTGGCTGAGGGCACACACACACTCAAGGCACTGGTACCGGCTGAGCCACCCGGACAGAGTCTGCCGTGTGGCATGGCGCCACACAGACCCATGCAAGTGGCAGCAGCAGGTGCGCCAAGAGGGGGACCTCGTGGGTACAGGACACACCCGGAACCATACACAAGCACCTTGGACGCCCGCACGTGGCCACTCCGAGTGCGTGAAGGAAGTGGGCAGCTCCCTGACCCAGGGACCCCTCACCACCACCACGACTGCCAACCACATCCACACACATGGCGTGCATCCTGGCCAGGCACGGAGCTGGGCAGACGTGCCCTGTCTGGCGGGCGTGTGTGTTATTAGAAAGCGTGGGGCGGGGCCGGGCGCTTGGCAGGGGCCTCAGACGGCGGCGGTGGCGGCGGTGACCCCGTGGCGGTGACCCGGTGGCCGGGAGGTGGCGCAGAGGCCAGATAAGGTGCTTCCGGTTGAGTCAGCACAGCTCCCAGGGCTGGCACGGGCCGGGGCATGGTGCCAGGGGCTGGCGGGCGGGCACCCTGGCTGCACCCGCCATGGCCCGGCTGGCTCTCCGCCAGCAGCCACAGGGCTTTGATGAGGCAGTGGCTGCTTGGCTTGGGGTGCTGGGCCCAGGAGGCGGCCCCGGCCTCCACCGCAACACACACTCTTAGCCACACAGGGGCTCAGGGCTGTCGGGGGGGATTCCTCCTAGCCCCCGCTCTCCTAGCCCAGCTTTAAGCTTGGCTTCCTCCCACCTCCCACTCCAGGCACATTGGTTTCACACAACCTCTTGTGTGTCCTGCAATACCCCAGCTGCAAAGCCCCTTGCTCTTGTCCAGCTGCGATTCCCCCACCAATCTCGCAGCAGGGTGGGGGAGGGGGTGTTGGCCACCTGCTCCCCTGGCAAGTCCAGCTCCACCCAACCCACCCCACCCAGGAAATGGCAACCAGGTGGGCCCAACTCTGCAGGGTAATGACGCCCAAAACAGAATCTGCCTGCCAGGCCCCGGTGGGAGACGGCCGGAAGATGCCCCACGACCGCACGTCCGAGCAGGGGCCGAGCCAAGAGCCAAGGCTTCTGAAAGCCATTTCTTCCTGTGGGGGGAACGTGACCGTGATGTGCCCCTGAGCTGCCAGGGCCCGGGGAAGCAGTCACACATGTGGGTCAGCTCTGGCCTGGCCCAGCCCCGGCCATTGCAGACCTGTGAGGTGAACTAGCAGATGGAAAATCTGTCTCTAACTCCACCTTTCACATAATAAGTAAGTCTTTAGGGAGAAGAAAAAAAAAAAAGAAAAGGTGTAGCCAGGCCCCACCTGGAGCCTGTGGCGGCCTCACTCCCCCACCCACGACCTGTACAGGCCACTGGGGGAGGAGCGGGGGGGGAGCTGGCCAAGCAGGGTGTGTCAAGCACTGTCCCAGCGCCTACGTGAGCCAGCACAGGTCCTAAACCTTCCGTGCCTCTTGCCTGCGCAGGCAGCAGCCAGGGATGGCCACCTGGCCACCTCCTCGTGGCCGCGGGGTCTGCCGCCGGGCCCGCAGGTAAGCAGCAGGGTCCAGCTGGACAGCAGCGCCACGTCAGCTATGCCTGCGGGTGGCCAGTGAGCTGCCCGGGAGGTGGAGGTGGGGTAGGGTGGGGGAGGCAGGGATATCCCCAGCTATTCCTTTTAAATATTAGTTCAGCCATTGCCGGGACTGGGGAGCCAGCACTCGAACCCGTGTTCCAATTTGCGGTTCAGCCAGAGGCTTAACCCACTGCACCCCAACACTGGTCCCAATCCCCCCAACACTAAGCCACCCCCATGGGGATGGACTCCAATACTACACAGCCAGGAATAGGGCGAGGCTTGCGGAGTCCCTGTCTGGGACGCCACGCTCAGACGGAAACAGATACACAGGCCACTCAGCATGGGCTCCAAGGGTGGGACTCCCCCAGGACAGGGGGCAGGTTGTAACCACATGTTCACCAGGGGCCCAGCACCAGGATACAGAAACACCCCTTCCTCTACACATACTCAAGGTCTCGGGGTCCCGACATCCAGGAGACCGGCTGCACCCCCGCCCTGTCCAGCACTGTGCCCCAGCAGAGCCTCGCAGCTGCTGAGGACTCCCAGGCGGAAGCCAATCCTGGCTCCTGCCAAGAACCAGGAGGAAGAGGCCTGGCCGTGCCAAGTGGCGGCCAGACAGCCAGGGCCGCCACGTGCCAGGAAGGGAGTGGGGCGGGAGCCAACACAGGCTGTCACCAGCGTCCAGGCCCCTCCCGACTGGGCCGCACAGGTGCCAGTCCAGCTGGGCCGCAGCACGGTGCCAGCGGCTGAAGAAACCCCATCACAGGGCAGCCAAGACGGTGCAGCCTGCCCACCGCCCCTGCGGCCACAGTCCCCGGCCCCTAGCACTGCACCCTGACATATAGCCACACTGGACCTATGCCGGGCTGTTCTATGGCACCTGGGGTCCCCATCCAAACTGCAGGAAGCTGGGGTTGACTCTGAGCCCCACGATAGCACGCGCACTGGACCACCCGCCAGCCATCCAGTTGGCCTAGGGCCAGCAGTGTCCCCTTTGCAGGGGTTGGAGTGTCCCCCAGCTCCGCACCCAGCCCAGCAACACATGCCTTCATCCCTCAACTTCAACCTTGGCCTCCAGAGACTCTGAGGCAGCCTGGTTCATAGAAAGCCCCCTTCCCCAAGAAGGGGACTAAGGCATGGGCAGGGGCACCCGCACCAGCGTGGAAATCCTGCAGAGTAATCTAACTGCCGTCCACACACGGGGACACGCACGCCCAGTTGGGGCCTCCCCATCGGGGCCTTGCATGGGCAGGACCAGTCACACCCCTGAAGGTGACACTGCTGGCCACCTGCCCGCTTGGAACCTCCGCCTGGCCAAGACCAGGAGCTGGGGCAGGGCTGCTCTGCCCTTGTGTCCAGGTCCTCGGAGTTCTGCCTCCTGCCCCCTGGCCCTGCCCCAGCTCGGAGCATCCCCTTGCCATCTCAACTCCCTGTCTCTTGTCCCCCTGTCAATTCTACCTCTGTTTTCTCAGGCACCAAGCCAAGTGGCCCTGGCATGCTCAAGGAGGCCCACTCTGCCCACCTCCGAGGGCCACTTGGGGCGACCACGCAACTCCTCCAAGGCTTGGGTCCAAGCAAGGCCCAGCTGGCCCAGCCCGGCCACCATCTGCTACCCATCTGCCTGACTTTAAAGGCCCTACGGCCTGGTGCTTCCCCCAGCTGGACACCCGCGGGGAAGGATGAGGCGACCCCTGCTTCCCTCACCCCTTGGGGAGCCCAGGAAGTGGGCCAGGGTACCTTAAGAGCACCTCTCTCCGGCTAAGCCCAGCCTCCTTCTCCTGCCAGGAGCCTCACCCATCCCGGTTTCCAAGGCCGGCCAGTGACCCCTGCGTGTCCTCCCCCGCCCCCGAAAAGGCCACGCACGCACAACGCGGGCGGCACGAAGCTCTGGGCCCAAACGATATCTGCCCGACCCCACGCTCGTCCATCTCCACCAACCAGGGACCAGCAGCACCCACACCGAGCGCCAAATCCCCACTCCCCCAATGGGCCCCCCACATCCTCTTCCCAACCCCAGCTTGGATGCCGGTGCACAGCTCACCTGCTTGAACTGCTCCTCGTACGTCCAGTCCCCAGGGTCGGGCGGCTGCAGCTGGGATGCCGTGGGGGTGGCCCCTGCAGCAGAGGCTGGCCCAGGGCCCGGCCGCTCCTGGCCACCCAGCGCCCGGGGGAGGCCATCACCACGGAGGGCCGGGGGTGGCGGGGCCTTGCGGGGGAACAGGGCTGTGGAACCCAGGCCGGCCACACCAGGGGGACCCAGGCCCTCCTCCTCCTCCTCCTCCTCTTCTTCCTCCTCCTCCTCCTCCTCCTCATACTCCTCCTCTTCATCTCCTAGGTCTTCTTCAAGCTCCTCCTCCTCCTCCCATTTGGGCTTCCTGCTGGACACAGAGTGGGGGTCAGGGGAGAGGGCTGTAGCTGCCGCCACTCCAGCCCTGCGAGCCCCTGGCTCCCACTCCGGTACACACAGACAGCAGAATGGAAAGTGCTAGGCCCAGAACTGCAGCTCCCAGTCGGCCCAAACAGGAGAGCAGCCCAACGTGGACCACACATCCACAGCACCCTTCCCCCCATCACATGGGGCTCCCTGGGACACCCCCAAACTCACGGGTCATCATCATCAGAGGCCACAGGCTCGGGAGGCCCTTCTCTGCTGCGGGCAGGCGCGGCCGGTGAGCCTGGGGAGCCCTCAGCGGCCGGTCCCCCGTCATCCTCCGGGCCGCGGGGACTGGGTGGGTGGCCCAGACCAGCGGCGGCAGCCCGCATGGCAGCCAGGGCAGCCATCTGCGCCCGCTGCATCCGGGCCTGCTCCGGTTCTCGCTCCTGGTCCGGGGTGCCGCGGGCCCGGGGAGCCGGGGGGCCGGAGACGGCGGGGGGCTCCTGTTGCCGGGCCTCCAGCTCCTGGCGCGCACGCTGCTGCTGCTGCCGCTGCAGGAGTGTCTCCATGACGGCCTGAAGCTTCATGGCCCTGCGGGCCGGGCCGCCCCGGGCACCGGGGGTGGGCACGGGGGGCGGCCCCTGCGGGCCTGCGGGCTCGGGGGAGCCGGGGCAGTGCAGGGTGGCGGGGAGGGGGTGGCGGGGGCCGCCGGCTCAGGCTGAAGGGTCGTGGAGCATGCCAGGGGCGGGCTGCGGGGGGCGCTGGGGGGCCGTCGCTGGCATCCGGCTTACTCCCGTGTTTCCAGAAACCTGGGGCAGGGGAGAGGGGTGACAGGACAGCGGTCAGACCCATGCCTGCCCCTCAGGTCAACCCCAAAGGCCTCTGGGAGAACGTCACCAGGGTGGAAACCTGGGGGCCCCTGCTCTCCCCACTGGGCCCCTCGGCCTTCCCTGCAGCCCATGCCTGAGTTGCCCCACATGGGACTCCCAGGGGCCCCAGCGGGGAAAGCCGGGCCAAAGCTATGCACACTGGGCCACTCCACAGGCCGTACTGTTGCTGGGTTCTGCAAGCATGGCAGGAGAGGGACGGCTGCCTGGGCGGCCTCGTTGGCACAGCCCCCTCCCTTGGGTCTCCTTGGCCCATGCAGCCCCCATGGACCCTCAGGGGCAGAAGAGGGGGATACCCCAAACCCCAATCCGGGGACAAGAGTGAACCTGAAGCTCGGGGCAGTGGAGGTGCCCAGGCCCAGGGGACACTCCGCGTGGCCTTGCCGCCCATCGGGGGCCATGGCGGGCGGTTCGCGGGGAAGGCAGGGGTCCTGCTGAAACCCCAGGGGCTCTCCTCTCCCCAGATCCCTGCAGGTTTGGGAAGGGGGTTGGGCAGACCAGTCGGATCTCCCGCCTAGCAAGGCAGAGGCCAAGAGAAGTCAGGGGGTAGGCCCCACAAACTGCTGAGGGGACATTTCTGGGGCCCCCTCTCTCGGGTTGGCGGCCGCCCCTCCCCCACCTTTGACAACTTCAAGAGGAGCCCCCTCCCTTACGGAAGCCGCTCCAGGAGCCCACCCTCTCTTGGGGAGTGGAGGGGGCAGACAAGAAGGAAGAGGCCGAAGGAAACCATTGCCCCCACCCCGTCCCTCCAGGCCTGCTGAGTTTAATGACCCTTCCCCGTCGCCGCTGGGGGAGGGGCGCAGGACTGGACTGAGAGGCAGGGGGGTGGGGGACAGGCTGGAACCCCAGGCACACCCCTTCCCCTCCCCACAGCCAGGCCCGGGCGCCCAGGGGCCCACCAGGAACCCTACCCCGGCGACGCCCACCCCCCTCCAGACCCCTCCCCTCCCGGGAGCCCTTTGTCCTCAGGGGCCCCCCACCTGCACTTCATGACAGCCCCACCGGAGAGCCAGTACCCACGGCAGGGCTGGGGCGCGAGGAGGTCGTGGGGTGGTGGGATGTGCGGAGCCACACCCTGCCTTTCCCCTCACCCCCCCAACGCTGGGGATGCGAGGTCACCCGCCCGGACGAGCCTTGCAAAACTCGGTTATTTAAAGAGTTGTGCAAGGCCGCTGCTCGGGCCGCGGTGGCGAAAGGGGCCCCTCGCTGCCGCCGCCGCTCGGAGGGGCGGGGAGGGGGAGGGGCGGCGGCGGAGAGGGGCTGGGGGTGCAGGGGGGCTCCCCGGAGGAAGCGAGAACAGAAACACCCAAGGAGAAAAACGCGACAGCCAAAAAAAAAAAAAAAAAACCAAACCCGGTCGGCACGCGAGGCTTCTTGGAAAGCGGTCGATTTGCATGGAGAGGTGTATGGGGAAGGGGGGGTGTGGGTCGCCACCCCCCCCACACACACCAAGGGCTCCGATGGAAGAAAACGGGGCCGAGCCGCCGCGCGCCTCGCTGGGGCTGACAAGCGCGCGCGGGATCCCCTCGCCAACAGCCCCGCGCGCGCTCCTCCTCGGGAAACACACGATGTCCGCATCCCCAAGTGCCACAGACCCCGCGATGGCGCAGCGTCCCCCGTGCGCCCATAACCCCGTTTCCTTCCGCGCCGGCCCCGGGGGTTGTGGGGTAAGGGGTGCAGAGCGCGCGCGCCCCCCTCGATCGCCGCCGCCGTGCGCCCCTGCGCCAGGGTCCCCCGAGGTGTGTGTGTGTGTATGGATGGGGGGTGGGGGAAGCGCAGAGGGGCGACCTCGCCCTCCACCACCACCACCATCACCACCACGCAGCACCTCTCCAAAACCCCCGTCCCGCGCCCACCTCCGTGCGCCCCTCGCGCACGGCGCCCACCGACCACCTCCCCAACCCCGCGCGCGCGCCCACTCACCGCGCGCCGGCCGCGCCCGCGTCTCCGCCGCCGCGCCCGCCCGCCCCGGGGCCTCGCGCCGCCCCTCCCCCGCCACCCAGCGGCGCGCCGCCCCGCAGACAAATCACCGGGTGACAAATCGCTCTCAGATGCAAATACCTCGCCGGTGATTCAGCTAGCTGCCCAGGCCCCGGGCGCGCGGGAGGGGTCTCGGCCGGCCCCCTCCCCTTCCTCTCCAAGGCCCCGCGTCCGTCGGGCCCCGACCGAGCGCCGCCACCCCGGCGCGCGCGCGCGCACACACACACACACACACACACACACACACACACACACACCCCGCCGGGCGCGTCCGCACAGCCGCCCATTCGCAGGTCGCGGCCCCTTTAAGGGATAATAAATAATAAAAAGGGAAGGGGGAAACAGCGCGTCCGACGCCCCGCCCTCCCTCCCGCCCCGCCCAAGGGACGGTGGGCAAAGTGCGCACCGCGGCGCGCGACGCACAGGGCTTGCCGGGGGCGGGGCGTCGGCGGAGAATCCCGGGGTGCACGCGAGCGCCGTGGCTCAGCACCCCCAAACAGGGCCTGTGGCGCCCCCCGAGCTCCCCGCCTGCGCTAGAGGCCTGGACTGCGCCCGCTCCCGCCGGCGACATGGGGTGCAGGCTGGGAAGGCGAGGGACGCAGGCTCCCCGCACCCCTGCCTCAGTTTCGGGGCGCCCCTGAGGCAGGGACATGGGTGCAGGGCCAGACTGAAGGCAGGAGACAGCTGAGCACGGGATGGGTGAGGGTCTTCGGGTATTGGGGTCCTGGGGAGCCCCCGGCCCAGGCCAAGAACACTGCTGCCTTTGCACAGGGGGACCCCCACACCCCAGGCTCCCCGAGTGTCCACGACACCCCGATTCTTCACGAAGAGTGTCCTTCTGGGAAGTGGGGCAGTGGGACAGGAGCCCCTAGAGAGAAGAGGGGCGCGGTGGGCGGCAGCCCTGGGGGACCCCGACTTTGACACCAGAGCAGAGGCCAGTAGTGGGGGACCCGCTACCCCACGGGGCGTCAGGGCCCCAACCTCCCCAACTCACCCCTCCCCACGCCCCGTAACCCCACGGCCTGTCCTACCCTCCCACCACCCCGTCCTACCCTCCCCACACCCCCAGACCCTCAGAAAGTGGCCGTCCCACACGCACTCCTGTGACTTCGGGGTCCTGGGTCAGAGGCGGAGGCTGACCCGGGTTCCCCGCGCCGGGATCTGCAGCCTGGGGCCCCGCGTGCAGGAGCTGGCCGCCCGCTGCACCTGAATAAATGATAAAGAACATAAAGAATTTTATCTTCTAATAAAGAAGTTAGAAGATGCCCAGGCGCCCCAAGGCCGCGCCCCAGTGGGCGTTGTGGACAGCCCGAGACGGCGTGGCGCGCGCGCCCCCTGCCGGCGCCCCGACTGTGGGCGTGGCCTGCCGGCAGCCCCGCCCCTAGACAGCAGGGCGTGGCCTGCCGGGGAAGCCCCGCCCCGAGGCTGCAGGGCGGGGCCTGTTCGGGAAGCTCCGCCCCGCAGACCCACGGATGTCCAGCAGGGGGCGTGCGCGCTTGGAAATGGAGGCCGCGGGTTCTATAACTATACTTGGTTTTTTTTTTTTTTGAAAGATTCATTCATTTTATTACAGCCAGATATACAGAGAGGAGGAGAGACAGAGAGGAAGATCTTCCGTCCGATGATTCACTCCCCAAGTGAGCCGCAACGGGCCGATGTGCGCTGATCCGAAGCCGGGACCCTGGAACCTCCTCCGGGTCTCCCACACGGGTGCAGTGTCCCAATGCATTGGGCCGTCCTCGACTGCTTTCCCAGGCCACAGGCAGGGAGCTGGATGGGAAGTGGAGCTGCCAGGATTAGAACTGGCGCCCATATGGGATCCCGAGGCTTTCAAGGCGAGGACTTTCAAGGCTAGGCCACGCCGCCGGGCCCTATACTTGCTTTTTAAAAAAATTTTTTTTTAAAGACTTATTTTATACAGAGAGGAAGAGACAGAGAGGAAGATCTTCCATCTGCTGGTTCACTCCCCAAGTGGCCACAACAGCTGGAGCTGAGCCGATCTGAAGCCAGGAGCCTCTCTCTTCCTCCAGGTCTCCCATGGGGGTGCAGGGTCCCAAGGCTTTGGGCCGTCCTCCACTGCTTTCCCAGGTCACAGGCAGGGAGCTGGATGGGAAGTGGAGCAGCTGGGATACGAACCGGCGCCCCATGGGATGTAGGTGTGGCCCACAGCAGTTCTGCGGCTAGGCTCCTGTGCTTGTCCCGCGTTGCCCATGGGCTGCTGGCTACACTGGACCCACAGACCTGCACCGAGGGCACCCCTGGTGTGTCCTGGGGTTCTCGTGTTGAAAGAGTCCCTTCTCCATCTGCCACTAGGACTGCAGGTCCTGCCACACTGGCCCGATGCACCGCGGTGCACCTGCTGGCCCCTGCCCTCCACGCCTGGGGCCCGCAGTGTCCCTCCCCTGCGGGCAGTCCCCCCACCCTGACCCCAGAGCAGACACCCAGAGCGGGCACTGGGAATGGGGCGTGACAGCGCTCAGGCCACGTGCTGACGGTTCTGGAAGATTCCTCTTCCTGGGGGCCTGGCAGCAATTTCTCCTTTTTCTTAGGTTTGGTTTATTATTGAAAGCAGACATGAGGGAGAAATTCCTATTTGTTGATCCATCTCTGCATGACTGGAGCTGGACCGGAACCCAAGCCAGGAGCCGGGAGCTCCCTCCGAGCCTTCCTCAGCCCGTCACTTGCTACTAGAGTGGGTGTCAGCAGGGAGCCTGACCTGGGTGCTCATACAAGCTGTGCGAAGCTGATGTCCTGCCCACTGCGGTGCCCGCCCTGCCACATGCCTGCCCCTGCTGTAGCTGCATGTGTATGTACGCATGCCTGCACGTTGGGGGCATGCGCTCCCAGCATCGCTGACCCCTGACCACCACTCAGCATCCTGCGTCCTTGCCAGGTGGCCACACAGACTCGGATGACTGGCAGGATCCGGGCAGAGCCACTGGGTGAGGGAACGGGTGCCAGCTTTGTGCCCCGCCCCCAGGGTGTCTGAGACCCAGCCCAGGCAGCCAAGGGTCGGAGTGCATGGGATGCCAGCTGGGCAGGTGGGCTTAGCAGCGGGAGCAGCCTGTGACTGTGGGGGTGGGGAGGGGCGCCCAGGAGATCTGGGGCTGCACCTGGGACCCCTGGGGCCCACCCCAGCCCGGCCTGGAGGCTGTGGCTTTGCAACATGAACAAATGAACTCCCTGCCCTGGATGTGTCCACGTTGCCCTGCCTGAGGCCACCCAGGTACCATCCCAGCTTGGGGAAGGCTTCTGTGTCAAGCCTTAAGGATTCTTGTGGCTTCTCCTGCCTTCCAGAAGCTTCAAGCCGAGCAAGTCCGACCCAGGCAGGACTAGCTACCTGGCAGCCAGGACGCAAAGCTTTCCCGATCTGTTGCACCCGGCAGCTCAGCCGTGGCCGGGCAGCTCAGCGGCACCCTGCGGCTGGGGTCCACAGCCCAGTGGGCTCACCCGTGCCTGGCCGGCCCCCACCTCCCAGGCCACTCAGCCACTGACTAACAGCAGTGTATTTAACATCACTTTTAATTTCAGACAGACACATAGAGATTGGGGGTCAGTCTTCCACCTGCCGATTCACTTCGTAAGGGGCCACAACATGGGGGTCTCGCAGGTGAGTGGCGAGGACCCCAACACTGAGCCAACCCCCTCACGGGGGGGGGGGAATGGAGGACTGGACGCTGCAGCCCAGTCCACCGGAGTGGACAGATGTGGGAGGCGTGTCTGACACTCTGGCTTGCACCTGCTGTAGGACCTCCGACCTCATCGCACCGCGAGGGCTACAGTGAGAACCCTAAGGTAGGGGTGACGGTGGGGATGGGGAACCAGGCTTTCTGGAAAGACCCAGGAAGCGCCACTCGGAACACAGACAGCTTCCTCTTCAGGAAATGCGACCTCACCGCAAGATTGGCAACAGACAGCAAAGAGCAAGATCACCCACTGACCACAAAGAGACAGCGGGGGGCGGGGGGAGCGGGTGCGCTCACAGCGGGCCGGGCTGCTCTCCCAGGGCAGGTGCCACCCCGGGCTCCGGGAGCGCGGGCCGGCGCGGGCGGCAGGGCCTGCGGGGCGCACAGGGGCACGCGCGGCGGAAGGCCCGGCGGAAATGCGAGCCCAGAAAAGCGTAGAGCAGCGGGTTCAGCGCCGAGTTGCTGTAAGACATACAGTGCGCCCAGATCTTGAGCGCGTAGGCGGCGTAGCTGCGTGGGTGCCAGGCGCCCGCGGGACCCAGCGCCTGCAGCACCAGAAATAGCTGGATGGGGCCCCAGCAGGCCGCGAAGAGCAGGACCACGGCCGCCACCAGCCTGGAGACCCTGGCCCGCACGGCGCTCGCGCGCTCCGCCAGCGGCTGCCCCTGCGGGCGCGGGGAGGAGTGTGGGTCAGCCGAGAGGGCACGGCTGCAGCGGCCATCCACCCTGCACCACGCTCCCTGTGTCACCTGCAGGACCCCGTGTGCGCGGCCCAGGTGCCGCAGCATGGCCGCGTAGCAGGTGCAGGTGGCTAGCAGTGGCAGCAGATAGAGCGCCAGCAGGTTGTAGAGCGCGAAGGCGCGCTCCAGCGTGCGGCTCGGGAAGGCCTCACTGCAGTAGGTGCGCGGCCCTGGAGACAGGCGGTGCAGGGCAAGCACCGGCGCCGACACAGCCGCCGAGCCTGCACCGAGGTCGGTAGGCGTGAGCAGGTACCCTGCCCACACGTTCCCGGGGGCAGACGCCCTGCAGCCTCTGCGGTGTGCCCACCTTCCAGATGCCCGATTGAGGTCCAGGACTCACCCAGCCAGATGCCCAGGCTGACGGCCAGCGCCAGGCGCGGTGTGCGGCGGTGCAGGGCGCGCAGCGGAAAGGCTGTCACGTACCAGCGGTCCACGCTCATGGCGGTCAGCGTGGCGCACGTGGCCTGCACCGAGACCTGCAAAAGCCGGGAGCCCCCTGCCCTCCGCCCTGCCGGTGCCACCCACACCCGCTCTGATCCCTGGGATACAGTAGGAAGATATGTCCCTGCTAGGGGTGTCCAGGAGGGCTACTGGTCGAAAGAGTAAGGGAGGGGTGCCAAGGAGAGCTGCCCAGTGGGGTGGCAGGAGTGAGCCAGCTTTTGCAGGTCGCTGGGTGCTTGTGTCTTGACACCAGGAAGGGGTAGCAAAGGCAGAGCGGGATGGGGAACCATCCCAGGCGTGTCCCTCTGCCCGTGTCTTGGAGACCCGGTGACCCCAGTGAACAACCCTCCTCTGGGTCACGCCCCGCCCCAGCAGCGCTGAGCCCCTCACCCAAGCCCCTCTCCCTGCGCACCTGCTGGATATAGTTGAGAAACTTGCACATAAAGTCGCCCAGCACCCAGACGGGCAGCGGGTAGAGCAGGGCAGTGAAGGGCACACAGCACAGCAGGAAGGTCAAATCAGTAGCCGCCAGGTTGGCTGTGGAGACACACGGAAACTCACAGTCCGGTCCCCAACCTCCCATCCTGAGTTCAGGGCCTGGCACAGCCTCACAACCTGGAGTGGCCAACCCCAGGAAGCGTGCCCTGACACAGATGGACCGACCGCGGGTCTGGGCAGACCCTGGTGCCCAGGCCTCGTTGGCCACGCCAGCGCACCTTTGGTAGGGCAGACCCCATGTCTTGGTAGGGCGGCCTGTGCCCCTATGCGGCGCCAGGGCTCTGTAGAGGGCTGGAGATGGGTTTGCTCACCGATGTAGAAGTTGGTGACTGTTCGCATCTGTTCTTGGCGGCAGACGACATAAATGACCAGCGAGTTCCCGGTCAGGCCCACCAGCAGGAGCGCGGCAAAGCACAGCGGTACCAGCCACGCGTCCAAAGCCCACATCTCGGGACCCATGTGCTCTGAGGCGTTGGCACTGCAGCCCGGGCAGCCAGATGCGTTGGCTGATGCCCACCAGGATGCATTGGATCCCAACATCGCCGGGGCGCGTATGGCCCTGTTGCGCACTTGGGCAGCTGCCACAGCATCCACACATTTATACCGCGTTGGCTCCCTGTTCCCGCCTTCCTGTTGCTGCTCCCTGTGGTGCCCTGCCAAGCCCCCCACACATCCCCTCCCTGGCAAAGCTTCCCATCGCTGCCCTGAGGGCCACAGGGGAGCAGCTTTCCAGCTGCTAATCTGTATGTGTGGCGAGGAGATGGGGTTGCCAAGGGCAACCAGGAGAGGGTGCGGTGGGGCAGGCACTGGTAGGCTGCTCCTCAGGGTCCCTTCTCAGAGGGTGAGGGTCGCCCAGTTAGGTGATCTGCAGTGCATGCGGCCTGAAAACGAGCCAGAGGGAGTGCTGGCAGGTGGCAGGGGACACTGGGGCGGTGGGTCACTTCCACCTGCACCTGCGCCAGTGTCCCCTGGACTCCAGACAAAGCGACAGGTGGTGGCATTCTGGGAAGGGTAGTGATAGACACCTAAGACGACATCCTCCTTAGAGAATTATTTGAATATTTCCTTTTATTGATTTGAAAGGGAGAGAGAGAGAGAAGTGGTTCGCTGCCCCCATGACACCCCTCGCCACAACAGGGGGAGCCAGGAGTTAGACTCCAGCAGGTCCCCCCAAACCTGGCAGGAAGGGGCAGGAGCGCGGAAGCCCTCCCTGCTGTTCCCCAACCCCCACCCCAGTGTGGTGTGCCCAGCGGGGCGCTGGGGCTGGGAGTAGAGGCAGGGCCAGCAGGGGCCTGCTGTATCAGTGTACACCAACCGCTGCACTAGAGGCCACTCAGTCCCCTTGATACTGAAAAACAGAGGAAGGATGGAAAAAGAGGATTATGACTCAGGGGTTAAGGGGAGAACGTAGCCTGGGGCAGCCAGGACCAGGCGCCAATTGAGCAAGTGGCTGCCAAGGTGTGAGCGACTCCTGCCAACCCAGTCCCTGTGGCCAGCGGGCAGAGTGGCCGCTCTGCCCCTGCCCCCTGGGTAACCCGAGGACTGTGTCCTGGCTGACCATGGCTTGCCCTAGGGCACCAACCACAGCTGGAGAATGGGAGGTGGGGCGAGCTTCTCTGTTTCCTGGTCCACCCCCTCGCCTTTTACGGGTGAAAACAGATGGGCCGTGTCCCTGCTGCTCCCACAAACTGAACCTCGAATTTGGGGTGCCCAGGGCGCAATGCACTCCTGGCACAATACCAGCCACTTGAACTCTAAGGGTGCAGCCCCAGGGCAGGTGTGACCTTCTGGCCTTAAAATGCAGGCTGGGGGTTGCCCATGGATGGAGGCCCGCTGTCTTTGTCCACCCACCGGCCACCCCTCCCTCCTGGGTCTCCCTGCGTGCACACGCAGCCGTGCTAGGGGCGCAGCCTGGCTAGGGGCGCAGCCTGGCTAGGGGCGCAGCCGTGCTGGGGTGCAGCCTGGCTCGGGGTGCAGCGGTGCTAGGGGCGCAGCCTGGTTCAGGGTGCAGCGGTGCTCCGGGCGCAGCCGTGCTGGGGTGCAGCCGTATTGGGGCGCAGCCTGGCTGGGGGTGCAGGTCCCCCCAACTCAGCAGAGCCCGCCCCGGCCACACGCTCCGCCCAGGCCCGCCTCTGGGCGGCGTCACTTCCTGCCGGACCAGGGAAGGCCCTGCCGGGCGGCGGCAACAACCACGGCGGCTTCCGAGCCATGGTGGCGCTCGGGAACCCGGAGGGCGGCCCGGAGGAGGCGGCGGCGGCGGCGGGGGGCTCCCCCGGCGGGCGGCGGATGCTGTGAGCGCGCGGGCGGACCCCTCTCCTCTCCCGGCTCCCCCTTCCCGTCCCTGCCCCGCCCCTCGAGCGCGCCCTTTACGCGCAGGTTGGGGGGACGGCTTTGTTGTTCCGGGGTTCGTACTTGGTCCTCCTTCCCCGCACCCCGATCTCTCGCCCTCGGCTGCACGCGCCGCCGGGACCCCCAGGCGCTGTCCGCGGGGTTTGTCTTCTGGGGCTGGAGACATCCCACCCCAGCACCTGTACACCTGTAGGACCCCCCAGGCCTCTCAAGGGTCCTCGACTCCTTGGGGTGGGCGGGGCTCCTTGCTCTCCTGGAAACACTGGGGTGCTGGCGGGGCCTGGTGCGCCTGGGCAGATGGGGCAGTGTCCCCGGGAGTTCCGTGTGGCCGCCTGTGCCCTGCGCTGGCCACGCTGGCGGCCGCTGATTTTTTTTTTTTTTGCCCATTGTCCCAGTGACTGGTGTGAAAGCTTGGCCTGCACCTGCGTGGGGGCACCCCTGGAGGGGACTCCAGCCCCACCCCCCCGAGGGCCACCTGGGTGTGGGGTGGACTCCCGGCCTTGCTGGCTGCTGTTACTGCTGCCAGCTGCCCCATCGTCTTCTGAAAGTTACCTGCACCGCGCTGGCTTCCTCCTTGGCACCTGCCCCCACTTCCTCCTTGCGGTCCCTGGGGTGCAGCAGGATGGCCGGGAGAAGGGGTGCAGCTCTCCCATCTGGATAGCATTGGGGGTGTCAGGGAGGCCTTGTCTACCACCCCCAGCCAGGGCAATGTCCCCCGCCACACACACACACACACACACACTGGTACCCGGGCAGCTTGGGCGCCCTGGGAGCCCTGGGCGCACCAAGTGAGTCAGAGATGGAAAGTTGGGCTTCTTGGTTGCTATGACAGATGTGTTTGTATTTGTTTGAAAGTCTGAATTAGAGACCTTCCGTCTGTGTTGCTGGGTGGCAGACAGCAGCTAACATGCTATGCCACCAAGCTACGTGTGGTGGTTTTGTTTATGTTGTGTTCGGTGGCCAGAATTACAGAGAGAGCGCGCCCAGCTTGGTGGCAAAAGTCCTTGCCTTGCACGCCTCAGGATCCCATATGGGTGCTGGTTCGTGTCCCAGCTGGCCTCCACTTCCCATCCAGCTCCCTCCTTGTGGCCTGGGAAAGCAGTGGAGGACGGCCCAAAGCCTTGGGACCCTGCACCCACGTGGGAGACCCTGAAGAGGCTCCTGGTTTCGGATTGGCCCAGCTATTTGGGGAGTGAATCATCGGACGGAAGATCTTCCTCTCTGTCTCTTCCTCCTCTCTGTATATCTGACTTTGCAATTTAAAAAGAATCTTTAAAACAATTACAGAGAGTTAGGATTCCCACCCACTGCCTCATTCCCCGGGTGGGTGCCATGGCCAGGGCTGGACCATGCTAAAGCCAGGAGCGCCATCTGGGTGTCGCACTGGGTCCAGGGGCCCACTGGGCCATCCTCTGCTGTTTCCGCAGGCCATTAGCAGGGAGCTGGGTTCATAGTGGAGCAGCTGGGACAGGATTGGTGTTCGTATGGAATGCCAGGACTACAGGTGGTGGGTTTGCACACTACCACAGCACACGAAGCATTTTGCTGTTCGCTCAGACAACACCTCCAGAGAGGCCCCCTGGATGAGGGCTGGGCGCTGCGAACTCTGCTTTTCTGTGTGTGGGGGAAGCAGTTGGCTGAGGAATAAACAAGTGACTGTGGCAGTCAGCTGTGATGGCAGGAGGGGGTGGGGCAGTCAGGTCACAGCCGTGCAAAGGCCCTGGGGTGGAGCCAGTTCTCTGGGCTGTGGCTGGGCCGGGCTAGGGCAGAGGAAGTGGGGAATGAGTACCTGAGCCGCCCTCGATGGGCACGGTGTGGAGGCGCCCAACCTGCCAGGGGTTCTGTCAGGCAATGGCAGAGACGAAGACTATGCCCCAATCCCACCGTCATGGTGTCGGGTCCTCCACCAGGAGCTAGGAGCCTCCTCCTGGTGTCCGATGTGGGTGCAGGGTCCCAAGGCCTCACACTGTCCTCGACTGCTTTCCTGGGCCACTGGCAGGGAGCTGGGAGGAGCAGCCAGGATTGGAACTGGTTCTTCTACGGGATGGAGGTAGAGGGTTAGTCCACCAGGCTACTGCACCAGCCCCACCTGAATACACTTTAATTCTCCCCACTTTATGGCGGGTGCTGACTCAGGCGGGGGATAAGTATTTCCAGCAGCTGTCCCACTCGGTGAGCTAGCATGGGAGTGTTGTGTGGTCCACCCAGCTGGGCTCGTTCTCGGGGAGCCAGGAGGCCTGGGTAGTGCTGGAGCAGGACCTTGGGGGGAATGTGGGCAGAGCTGGGGGCTCAGGGGTGCAAGGTCCACCTTCCCCTTGTGTTGGGGGGCAGGAGACAGTCAGGTCCTTCTCCTTTGATGTAGGGACAGCTCTCGGCTTGTGTTGCCTGGATCCCTGCCCCGCTCTGTGCTTCCGACAGCACCCACTCCTCCCCCAGGCAGCCTCTGCTATCAGCTCCCTGCAGCCGCCAGGGTGGAGCCTGAGTTGAATCTGGGGATTGGGGTGGGGGTGCCGTCCCCTGGTTCACTCCCAGGTGGCTGCAACGGCCAGAACTGAGCCAGTCCAAAACCAGGAGCCAGGAGCTTCTTCTGGGTCTCTCACACAGGTGCAGGGTCCCAAGGCTTTGGGCCGTCCTCCACTGCTTTCCCAGGCCACAGGCAGGGAGCTGGATGGGAAGTGGAGGCCAGCTGAGCCGGGGCAGGGATGGGCGTGTGGACCCCGCCCAGCCTGTGTGCTCTGATTCTCCTGGGCCTCAAACCCAAAGGGTTGTTTGTGAGGCGGGATCTGAGCTCCCCCCCCCCCCGTGTGAGTGTTGGGGAGAAGGGGCTGTGCATGAGAAAGATGGCAGAGAGGGAGGGGGCCAGCACAGGGGCCGGATCTCCTGGGGGAGGGCTGGTCAGGGGGTGGGCTGGCCGCCTGAGGAGCCCGGTGCCCTCTCCCTTCCAGACCCAACCATGGGCGCTGGCCAAGGCCGCCTGCTGGGTCCCAGCGCACCCCCACCTGCGCGCTGTGGGCCCCACCAGCTGGAGCTCTGGCCCGGCCAGCTGATCCCCTCACTTAATGCATTAATGCTGTCAGTTTGCCTGGAGGAGGGCCCATTAGCCCAGAGGAGGGCCCTCCTGCAGCCACCTCCCTGTCCTGGCTCCTGGGGCGCCCGGGAGTGGGGTGCACAGAGCACACCTTGAACTGAGGTGGAGGAGTGGCTGTCCCGGTTTGCCCTTGCTGGCTGGCAATGTCGGCGAGGCCTGGAGGCCTGGAGCTGAGGTGGGAAGGCCAGGGGTGGGAGGGGTGCTGGGCAGGCGTGCGTGTGTCCCTGGCCAGGCCAGCAGGTCAGGCCAGGCCCTCTGGGGCAGGAAGTAACCCTGGGAGGTGTTGGGGTCTGGACCTCCCCGCTCTGGGGGGCCCACTGAGGACTCCCCGTCCAGCCCAGCAGGTCAAGCCAGGCCCTCTTGGCCTGGAAGGAACCCTGGGAGGTGTTGGGGTCCCCTGACCAACCGAGAACTTTCCACACCTATGGCCACTGGCTCATCGCACCTCGGGGCACACCCTGCTCTGGGGGGGCACATTGAGGACCCCCTCCACCCTCCCGGCCCACAGGCCCCTCTCCGGCTGCCTGCCCACTCTGGCCAGCTCCCAGGTGAAGAGGCGGAAACAGCATTTCATCAACCAGGCCGTGCGCAACTCAGACCTGGTGCCCAAGGCCAAGGGACGCAAGAGCCTGCAGCGCTTGGAGAACAGTGAGTCTGGGGCGGGGGGCGTCCGAGGAGACCCTGTGCTGCGTGCCCCACTCAGCCGGGAAGGCCTGGGGCAGCTGGGGCTCTGGGGCTGGACAGAGAGGGCGTGGCCTGTGCAGGTGGGCGGGGCCCGGCAGGTGCGGCCATGCAGCGACGGGCGGGGTCTGACATGGAAGGGCGTGGTCATATGCCGGCGGGCGGGGCTTAGCAGGTGTGGTCATGTGGAAGTGGGTGGAGCCATACCGCTAATGGGCAGGGCCTGACACGGGTGGAGGCGTGATCGTTTCAGGGGGTGGGGCCTGGTCGTGAGGGAGGAGCCTAACAGGACATGGGCGTGGTCATGCAGAGTTGTGCAAGAGCTGATGGGAAGAGGCGTGGGCAATCCGAAGCGGGCGTGGTCTGCCTCGCGTGGGGCGTGGCCATGGCCCAGTGGGCGGGTCGCCAGGCCTGGGCTCCCAGGTTTGAGCAGCAGCTCCTGGACCCTGCGGCTCCTGGGAAGGATGCAGGGTGCGGAGGGAGGAGGTCCCGCGGGCCCCTCCCCAGCGGGCCGTCTGTCTCCTTGCAGCCCAGTACCTCCTGACCCTGCTGGAGGCCACCGGGGGTCCCCCTGGTCTGGAGGATGGGGACCCCACTCCCTCCGCAGCTCCGGGCATCTTCGCTGAGGCTTGCAACAACGCCAGCTACGTGGAGGTGAGGCCCTCGCCCGCTGCTTCGCTTCCACTGCCCACCCCGGCCAGGCACGGAGAGGGTGACGCCGTGTCCCGGACGTGCAGGCGGCTCAGCAGCCTCTGCTAGAAGTCTGTCAGGGTCTCCGCTTCCCCTGACCAACCGAGAGCCAGGATGGCCGCGGGTCGGCCCCCATCCTGCTGCTCTGGCATCGCCCGGATGAGGCTGTTTTTGGTCACCTCGGACCCTCTGAGGCCAGTCTCAGCTGGACCTGCAGCATTTGGTGGCCTCCTGTGGACCAGGCTGGCCCTGGTACTTACTATCCGGCTGCGTGGCCAGTCTGGGCACTTGGTGGCCTGCTGCATGGCCAGCTCGGGCACTTGGTGGTCTGCTGTGTGACTAGGTTGGCTTGGGCACTTGTGGTCTGCTGCATGGCCAGTCCGAGCACTTGGTGGCCTGCTGCGTGGCCACAGTCCCAATCCCCGTCACCCCCGTGCAGGTCTGGAACGACTTCATGAACCGCTCCGGGGAGGAGCAGGAACGCGTCCTGCGCTACCTGGAGGATGACGTCCAGAGCAAGGCCCGGAAGAGGGGGCCAGGCCGCGGGGAGGACAGGCGGAGAGGTGCGGCCAGCGTGGGTGGGGTCTCGTCGATGTGGGAGGGGCCTGGCATGGAGGGTGTGGCCATGGCACGATGGGCGGGGTCTGTGAGGGCAGGGTGGGGTCAGCCTCGGTGGACAGCGTCTGCCATGGTCAGCGCTGACCCTGCTCTTGCAGAGGACCCGGCCTACACGCCCCGGGAGTGTTTCCAGCGCATCAGTCGGAGGCTGCGCGCTGTGCTTAAGCGGAGCCGCATTCCCATGGTGAGTTCACGGCCTGGGGTCCTGCTAGGGAGGTGGACCTGCTCCCCGGGGCCACGGCGGGGTGGGTTAGTGGGTCACAGAGGTATCCCAGAGCCCCCAGCAGGCTCCAGGAGAGGGCCGGGGTGCCCCAGAGCCCCCAGCAGGCTCCAGGAGAGGGCTGGGGTGCCCCAGGACCCCCAGCAGGCTCCGGGGGAGGGTCAGGGTGTCCCAGGGCCCCCAGCAGGCTCCGGGGGAGGGTCAGGGTGTCCCAGGGCCTTGAGCCCTCCAGGAAGGTCCAGTGGACTCCGGGGAGGGTCAGTGATGCCTGACTGTGCCCTTGTGTCCCTCAGGAGACGCTGGAGGCCTGGGAGGAGAGGCTGCTGCGCTTTTTCTCCGTGTCTCCCCAGGCCGTGTACACTGCCATGCTGGATAACAGGTGAGGCGTTGCTGCAGGTGCGGTGGGCCCTCCTCTGGCAGTCTCCCACGCTCATGCCGTCCCCTCCACAGCTTTGAGAGGCTGCTGCTGCACGCCGTGTGCCAGTACATGGACCTCATCTCCGCCAGTGAGTGGACCCAAGGCCCTGAGCCTGCATGAGGCCCCGGGCTGGGGAGGGGGCCTGGGCAGAGAGGGAGGTGCGGGGCATGCATGCTGGCCCTGCGCAGTGACACCGCAAACATGGCTGGCTAGCTGCACAGCCCATCCATGGGGCTGGAGGGCAGGTGGGCATGAGGAAACACCCCCAACCCCAGAGAAGAGATAGGGACCTGGTGTGGGAGGGTCTGAGTCCCCCACTTTTACAGTTTCAGGAAACCTACACGCAGGGGGCTGGCCCCAGGTGCCCCCATAGGTCTCTCTCTCCCTGCTGCCAGGAGTTGCCAGGGAAACAGTTTCCCCGGGCAACCCTGGGACACTTTCCTCCCCTGTTCTCCATGGGAGAGGCAGCCGTGCCCACCTGCCTTTGTGCCCACAGACTTGGGGTGTGTCTCTGCAGAGACTGAGCTGTGGTCTGGGTAGGGGGGGAGAGCGGCTCTTGGCAGAGGGGATGCTGGGATCTGGCGTGGAGCTGGCTGAGGTTCCTGGGGTGCCCAAGTGGTGGGGGCTGGATGGCTCGGAGTCCACAGCCCACCCCACCCCCCACTCAGGATCCTCCTCCTCGTCCCACCCCCCCTTAGGTGCTGACCTGGAGGGGCGGAGGCAGATGAGAGTGAGCAACCGACACCTGGACTTCCTGCCCCCGGGGCTGCTCCTGTCGGCCTACCTGGAACAGCACAGCTGATGGCGGCCCCCACCCCGTCCCCACCCACCCCTGCCAGGCCCCCACCCCGTCCCCACCCACCCCTGCCAGGCCCCCACCCCACTCCCCCTCCACCACACCGCCCTGTCCCTACAAGTTTCTGTTTTTGGAGTCTGTGAACACCAGCTCCCGGCACCTCAGCTTCCCCCTGCTGCCGGTTCTGACCGGGTCCCAGGCTTAAGCAAGGAGAGGGGGCAGCTGGGTTTTTATCGCTTTTAATGAATTTGACGTGACATATTGTAGAATTTTAAATTTCCCTTTTGGTGGAATCAAGCCAAACTCCTGCCCCATTCCCTGCTTGAACCCCGCCTTGGATGGAGGCTGGGGCCTGGGCGGGGGACCCTTGGCCCTTCCTCCCAGGAATATTGGTCATGTGTATTTCTGTGTGTTTGCGTGTGTGCACTTGTGTGTGTACCCTACATGCTGCAATGGATGCATTCATGTCCCTCGGGTTCCCTCCCCCATGGTGGCCCCCCATGGCCCCTTGAGGTGCAGGGCTTCCAGCCAGAAGCTCCTGCCCTCCCGTGTCCTCTCGCTGCGCCTGGGGACCCCCCCTCACGGAGCAGGCCTGCACCCCTGCGCCTCCCCCCATCCCCCCCGTGTGTGCTTTTGGGAAAAATCAAGGCTTGAATAAATTTCTGGTGCTCTGGGTCTGGGCTCTGCGCATTTTTTGGGGTGAGGGGGCTGAGGTGCGGGTGTGGGCAGGATGGGGCAGCGTCCCGGGCGGACACAGACATGGGAGCCCCGGGTGCACAGCCCGGCTCCCCCTGAGCTCTGGGGTACCCCCGGTTCCATGCATGGGCCAAGTCCCTGCTTTCCAACCCTGAGGGAGGTGCGTGCTTGCAGGCTGTCTTGCTGGCGCCTGTCAGCACATTTATTTGGCAAACACTTGGTGGTGGTGCGTGGGGTGCAGCTGTGACGCCACTCACTACGGATGAGGTCACGTCACGTGGGTAGATCCCTCCTGGCTGTCTTATAAAGGGCAAAAGGAAGCAAAATATGGAACGCTTCACGAATTTGCGTGTCATCCTTGCGCAGGGGCCATGCTAATCTTCTCTGTATCGTTCCAATTTTAGTATATGTGCTGCCGAAGCGAGCACGAGTCCTACCGGTGCTCGCTGGGTATTTAAAGCCCTGTCATTTCGACTCTTCACGCTCAGGGTGATTCTCTTGAATTAACTTTCTGGAATACCCGTCTCTCCCACGATTTTATGACATCATGCAGCCTCACTCTATGGGGTTATCAAGCTGATAGGTGATTCCTGCTCTATCCTAGACACTTTTGAAAATGCCTGCTGGGAACTCCACGGGCCTATGCAAATCAGGCCGGAAGTGGGGCGGGCCGGAGCGGCGCGCGCAGCCCGGGAAGATGGCGGCGCCGGAGCCGCGGCGGTAGCGGTGTGCTGGCGGAGGCCGAAGGCTCGGCGTCACGCTCGTCACGCTCGCTAGGGCGGCAGGGGCGGCACGGGAGGTGCGGGGCGCGCTGAGAGACCGGGAGCGGGGCGCTCGGCGGCAGCGGCCCGCGGACGCACGGCGCCTGCGCCCGGGGGCCGGCGGTGAGGGTCAGGGGGCGGGACATACGGGGTCAGGGGGCGCGGCGACGCGCAGGAGCTGCCGGGAGTTGGGGCTGGTAGACAAGGTAGAGGAAGATCCGGGCATCGCGCGGGCACAGGGGAGCCCCGAGGTCGGGGGCGGAGTCACGGAGGTGGGCGGGGTCCCTGGGGTCGTGGGGTGCCCGGGGGCGGGGTCACAGAGGTGAGTGGGGTCCCTGGGTAGGGGATCTGAGAGCTTGGATCGGGAGTCATGGGGTGCATGGGAGTGAGATCTGAGGGGTCAAGAGGTGGGGTCATGCAGGTGGGGAGGGATCCCTGGGATTGGGGGGTCTTGGGTCCTGGGGTGTCCAGGGTCAGGGCCCCCGAGGAGTCACGGAGGGGTCAAGAGGTGGGGTCATGCAGGTGGGGAGGGATCCCTGGGATTGGGGGGTCTTGGGTCCTGGGGTGTCCAGGGTCAGGGCCCCCGAGGAGTCACGGGGCAGAGTCACAGAGTTGGGTGGGGTCCCTGGGATTGGGGGGTCTTGGGTCGAGGGGTATCCAGGGGCGGAGCCTGAGCCGTCAGGGTGCATAGTCACCGAGGTGAGGTGGGGTGTCTGGGGGCGGCACCTGCAGGAGCTCCGTGGGCTCAGCGCCTTGGGGTGTCTTGGGGCACCGGCCCCCTCCCTAAGTGCTGCTCGGGCCCTCTGGGGGTCCTGTGTGAGGTGCCAGGCCCTGTGAGTGGAGCTGCACCCCACCCCAGACCCTGCCAGTCTCCTGTGTAGTGCGTTTAACCCTGCACCCCTCTACTTAACTGCCCCCCATTCAGCCTGGCGTGCTGAGCGCTTCTGACTGGCCGTGGCAATGGACCTGGCCTACGTCTGCGAGTGGGAGAAATGGCCCAAGACCACGCACTGCCCGTCGGTGCCCCTGGCATGCGCCTGGTCCTGCCGCAACCTCATTGCCTTCACCACTGACCTGCGGAGTGATGACCAGGGTGCGCCTCCCAGCCTGCTCCTCCTGGCTCCCCAGCTCAGACCATGACGGCCGGGTTGCCCCGTGTGGAGGGTCGCCTGGCCGCTGCCCGCTGTGTGTGCCGGAGTCCCTGGCCCCTGCTGGGCACATTGTCATAGCTTCTGCCCGCTCTGGTTGCTGGGGACCACCTGTCCCTCAAGTCACTGCTGGAGCGTTATGGGCCTCCTCACGGACCCTGGCCGGGTTCCCCCTTGCTCGGCCCTGCCCCATGCCCCCTTGCTCAGCCCTGCCCCGTCCCCTCCTCCCCCACAGACCTGAGCCGTACAATCCACATGCTGGACACAGAGCACCCCTGGGACGTGCACTCCATCAGCTCTGGCCACAGCGAGACCATCACCTGCCTGGAGTGGGACCAGTCCGGTGAGTTGGCAGGGGAGGAGGGACAGCAGAGGCACCCCATGGGCTGACCCCTCTCCTCTCCCAACGCGTATTCCTGACCCCGCCCAATGCCCACAGGCTCCCGGCTGCTGTCGGCGGACGCTGACGGACAGATCAAGTGTTGGACCATGGCCGACCACCTGGCCAACAGCTGGGAGAGCCTTGTGGGCAGCAGGGTGGATGGGGACCCCATTGTGGCCCTGTCCTGGCTGCACAATGGCGTAAAGTTAGCCCTGCATGTGGAGAAGGTGGGTACCCCTCCCTGCTGGTCTGCCCCCGCTCAAGTCCACCCATCAGTGGGCACTGGTGTTTCCAGGCCACCACTTAACTGCTGGCTGCCTTCTGAGCAAGCCCACCCACCTTGCTCGAGGCCCACCAGCCCACACCCCTGAGCCCGGGTCAGCCCTAAGGTCAGCCCCGTGAGTTCCCAGCTGCACACACACAGGGTGTCTTAGGTGGCCCTGGCCATCTGCCTGTGTCTGACTTTGCAGAGGGACAGCCCCTAGGGGACCCGGCTGGGCCTCTCACTCTGACAGGCACCTGCCGGGGGTGTGGGGCTCCGGGCCCAACCCCTCACTCTCCCATCTCCCACTCCCCCCCCAGTCGGGCGCCTCCAGCTTTGGGGAGAAGTTTTCTCGGGTCAAGTTCTCCCCGTCGCTCACGCTGTTCGGGGGCAAACCCATGGAGGGCTGGATCGCCGTGACGGTCAGTGGCCTGGTCACCGTGTCCCTGCTCAAGCCCAGCGGGCAGCTGCTCACGGCCACCGAGAGCCTGTGCCGGCTGCGCGGCCGCGTGGCCCTGGCCGACATCGCTTTCACGGGCGGCGGCAACATCGTGGTGGCGGCAGCCGATGGCAGCAGCGCCTCGCCCGTGCAGTTCTACAAGGTGTGCGTGAGCGTGGTCAGCGAGAAGTGCCGCGTGGACACGGAGATCCTGCCCTCGCTCTTCATGCGCTGCACCACCGACCTCAACCGCAGGGACAAGTTCCCTGCCATCACGCACCTCAAGTTCCTGGCCCGGGACATGTCAGAGCAGGTGTGCTGTGGGCGTTGGGTAGCCAGGGGGGTCCCTGTCCCAGCACTTCCTCAGACTCGCAGTTCCTCCCGCTCCTCCTCCTCCTTCCCCTTGGCCAGTGTCCCCCACCCATCTTGCTCTCCTCCTCTTCCCCCCCAGCACCCATCCCTGCTGTCCTCGTTTGGAGTAACCTGGGGGGACACTGATACCCCGTCCTGTCTCCACGTCGTGTGTGTCACAGAGACAACATGATCACAGAGGGTCCTGTGGTGGTCGTGACTCTGGGGCTGCCATCCGGCCCCAACTCCCACCCCAGGCTCCCAGTCCCTCACTCACTTTCTGCCCACTGCCCGGAGCTGGGCAGTTCTTGGTGTTGGGGGCCAAGGGGGTAGCAGTGCTGGGTACCAGGCCAGGAGGGAAGAAGGGAGGGAGGCCCCTGGGGCTTGGTTCGCAGAGCCCGCTTGTCCACCTGTCCACTCACTGTCCCGTCCACGTAGCTATGCATCTGCTGGGTCCCCAGGTCCTGCTGTGTGCCTCCAGCCAGACCAGCAGCCTGGTGGAGTGTTGGTCGCTGCGGAAGGAGGGGCTGCCCGTGAACAATGTGTTCCAGCAGATCTCCCCAGCCGGTGAGCTCCCCACCCAGCCCGAGCCCGCCCCTCCCTGCACCCTCATCATTGCTAAGCTCAAGTGAGTCGCCGGGCAGAGGGGAAACAGAACCGCCACAGAACCTTCTAGAAGCCATGGACAGTGAGGGAGCCAGTCCACCTCACACACACACCACTTGGCCTCGGGGGAGGTGGCCCCACTGGCCCGCGATCCTCACCTGCCCCTGCCATCCTCTGCAGTGGTGGACAAGCAGCCCATGATCCTGAAATGGCGGATCCTTTCGGCCACCAACGACCTGGACCGCGTGTCGGCCGTGGCGCTGCCTAAGCTGCCCATCTCGCTCACCAACACTGACCTCAAAGTGGCCAGTGACACCCAGTTCTACCCTGGGCTCGGTATGCCAGCAGTGGTGGCCAATGCATCCCAGAGGCACCTTTCGGCTTCGCTACGGTGCTAAGGAAGTGCCCATGGGCGTCCCGAGCACCGCCAGTTCTCCATCTGCTGAGTTGGCTGGGGCTCACCTTTGTGTGCCTGCAGGGGGAGAGATGCCCCATGCCCTGCCCAACCCTCGCCTTCTACCCCAAGGCCCTCTGCATGCTGTTCTGGGGAGGCCGAGGCGCTTGCTGGTGGGGGTTGTGGTACACTGGAGGTCTGACCCTGCTCCTCTCTGTACGCAGGGCTGGCACTGGCCTTCCAGGATGGCAGCGTCCACATTGTACATCGGCTGTCCCTGCAGACCATGGCCGTCTTCTACAGCTCAGCCACCCCGCGCTCCGTGGATGAGCTGGCTGTCAAGCGGCCACGGACCACGGGTCCCGCCATCCACTTCAAGGCGATGCAGCTCTCCTGGACTTCCCTGGCCCTCGTGGGCATTGACAACCACGGGAAGGTGTGGGCCAGGCGAGGGAGCCACTGTGGGGGGTGGGGCGGTCTCCTCTCTCCCAACCCCTGTGGCAGAGGGGTCTGTCCCGACCCCAGCCCAAGCTTCCGCCCTCGCCACAGCTGAGCCTGCTGCGTGTCTCACCCTCCATGGGCCACCCACTGGATGTGAGCCTAGCCCTGCGGCACCTGCTTTTCCTGCTCGAATACTGCATGGTGACGGGCTACGACTGGTGGGACATCCTGTTGCACGTGCAGCCCAGCATGGTGCCCAGCCTCGTGGAGAAGCTGCATGAGGAGTACACACGCCAGAGCGCCGCCCTGCAGCAGGTGCACCATGGTGGCGGCTGGGGGACCCCGCCCAGGCACTGCCCACGTGGCCAGAGCAGCCGGGCTCAGGACACAGCTGTGTGTGTCTGTGACAGCCCCCTGCCACCACACCAGGGGGGCTACCCGTGACTGGGGGTGTGGGGGCTGCCTCATGGGCCTCCAGTACCTTGTGTCCCTGCACCCCATGCCCCGGTGGGGAGGGGGCTCAGAGGAGCCACCAGCTGGTGCTGACCGCCCTCCCGCCTGCCCGCCCAGGTCTTGTCTACCCGCATCCTCGCCATGAAGGCCTCACTGTGCAAGCTGTCACCCTGTACGGTGACGCGCGTGTGTGATTACCACACCAAGCTCTTCCTCATCGCCGTCAGCTCCACCCTCAAGTCCCTGCTGCGCCCCCATTTCCTCAACACGCCCGACAAGAGCCCCGGCGATCGGCTGGCCGAGATCTGCGCCAAGATCACCGACGTCGGTATGTATGTCCTGGGAGCCGCCTTCTACCCCCTGTCCAGGCTGCACTGGGGATTTCAGGGGTCCCAGCGCCTGGGCACGAGGTCCCACTGTCCCCCCCATATCGTCACAGACATCGACAAAGTCATGATCAACCTCAAAACAGAAGAGTTTGTCCTGGACATGAACACGTTGCAGGCCCTGCAGCAGCTGCTGCAGTGGGTGGGCGACTTCGTCCTCTACCTGCTGGCCAGCTTGCCCAACCAGGTGCCTGGCCCCGCCCCTACTGCCCTGGCCCCGCCTCTTCCAGGCCACGCCCTTACAGCCCTGGCCCCACCCCTTGTCCTGGCCCCACCCCTCCAGAGACTGCAGCAGCTGGCACCTCCCCCTGCACACCTTGGCCCCCCCATCCCCCGTGGCTGCGTCCCCCAGAGCCCCGCGTGCCGTCCTCACAGGGCTCCCCACTGCGGCCGGGTCACAGCTTCCTGAGGGACGGCGCCTCACTGGGCATGCTGCGCGAGCTCATGGTGGTGACACGCATCTGGGGCCTGCTGAAGCCCAGCTGCCTGCCTGTGTACGCGGCCACCTCGGACACGCAGGACAGCATGTCCCTGCTCTTCCGCCTGCTCACCAAGCTGTGGATCTGCTGTGAGTGCCTCGCCCCTGCCCCGTCCCCACACCCCAAGATGTGCCCTGCCCTCCACCCCACGACAGGTTTCCCCCACCTCCTCTGGCCTGCATGCAAACTCCACCCATCCCAAGATGACCCCTGCCCACCCTGACATGCCCATGGCACCCTCCTTCTACTCCAGCAAGGAGTCTCTGATTTACAGAGATGCAGGGCCACACACACCCATCCACTCACCCCCAACCCCCCTAAGCCAGCCTGACGCCGCCCCCGCGTGTCCTCCCGCAGGCCGCGAGGAGGGCCCGGCCAGCGAGCCGGACGAGGCCCTGGTGGACGAGTGCTGCCTGCTGCCCAGCCAGCTGCTCATCCCAGGCCTGGACTGGCTGCCCGTGAGCGACGGCCTGCTCAGCCGCCTGCAGCCCAAGCAGCCGCTGCGCCTGCAGTTCGGCAAAGCACCCACCCTGCCGGGCAGCGCCACCACCCTGCAGCTGGATGGCCTGGTCAGGTGGGCGCCGGCCCCTCTGGGGGTGTGGGGGTGGGCAGCACCTCCCTTGGGGACGGCTCTGGACCGTGGAGGTCCCAGCGTCCAGGGACGTGCATGACCAGCCCCGGGTTGTGGGGTCCTGGGCGAGAACGCATGTGGAGGCCCAGTACAGCCCCTGCTAGGCCTCACATCTCCCTGTGGGTCCCCAGGGCTCCAGGCCAGCCCAAGATCGACCACCTTCGCAGGCTACACCTGGGCGCCTACCCCACGGAGGAGTGCAAGGCCTGCACCAGGTGAGCCTCAGGGCTTGGGGATAGTGGGGGCCCAGCTAGCCCCAGGTCCCCACAGTGAGGCTTCTAGGGGGAGTGGGGGGCTCAGCCAACCATTCCTGCAACCAGGTCCTGGGGTAGGGCAGTAGAAGGGGGACTTGGCCAGCCCTGGGTCCCCACAGCGAGGCCTCCAGGGGACAGTGCGGAGCAGTGGAGAGGCCTCGGCTAGGCCCACCCACAGCACTCCCACCCTGCCCTGCAGGTGCGGCTGTGTCACCATGCTCAGGTCCCCCAACAAGGCCACGGCTGTGAAACAGTGGGAGCAACGCTGGGTCAAGAACTGCCTGTGTGGGGGGCTGTGGCGCCGGCTGCCCCTCAGCTGCCCGTGACCACAGCCCACGGACACTCTGCACGGCCCCTCAGCTCCTCGCTGTCCCATGGGACTGGGACCTGGAGGAAGGCAGGGATGGGCCAGCCCAATAAACATCCCCCCCACCCCCCGGAGCTGTGTCCTCATCCATGCCTGCCAGCACCTCCAGGAGGAACCCTGGGCCCAACCATCCCATCCTAGTCCCTGTTCCAAAGGGAGCCACTGTCCCTGTTGGCAAGACAAGGGGGTGGGAGCATACAGGGCCTGTGCGGCCAGCCCTCCCCAGGGTGCATGGGCACCTGTGTGCTGTGTCCAACCCTTCCACCCACCACTGACCCCCTGTGGCTCACTGCTAAGTGGTTTGCCTGTTTTCCTTATCTAGAAGGTTCCAGGGCTGGCTGCAGGCTGCGGACCCCCAGCCGCCTATCTCCAAGGAGACCAGGTCTTTCCGCCCCACCAGGCGACATGTTGGCTGGGCTGGACGCGGGGCCTGGCCAGGCACTCCCTGGGTTCCCCACTAGACACAGCTTCAGTGGCCAGCCCTGCCACAGGGCCCACCCAGGTCAGCAAGGGCCAGCATGGTGCTTGGGGTCATGGGGCTGAGTAGCCCAGGCAACTGGTTCACCCCAGTTCCCATCACCTCATGCCTGGCCTGTCCCTGGCCCCAGAGGATAGATGGCCACAATGCTGTGTCCCCCACCTTTGGGCCAGCAGTCAACTCAGCCCATGAGCCTTATTGGGGTCCCCAAGCCCCCCTGAAACCAACAGCAGGGGAGCCCCAAGGCTGAGTGGCAGCAGAAAGTACTGCAGGGGCAGACCCCCAGCCTCCCCTGCTGGTGATGGGATGAGGGTGGGACGGCAGGGCTACCTAGACCCTCAACAAGGGGCCCTGTAACTGGCCATTCAGGACTGCAGAGTGCATCACAGTGGAACTTCCAAAGGGGCCACGCTACTTGCTGAGCGATTGGAACCACCTTGCCCACCCAGCCAGGACACCACCACAGGCCCTGAGGGTGGGCAGGTAAATGGAGTCCCACCCACATCTGCAAGGCATGCCCACCCTGGGGCCACTCCCCTTTCTGCAGACTCCTGTCCTGGGTGCCCCACTTCCCATCCACCCACTTCCTGGTCTGGGGTCCCTGCACCTGGGTACACAGGAGACCCTAGTGGAGTTCCTGGCTGTGAGTGGAGGGCTGGCCAAAGCCCTGGTCCCTGTGGCCAGCTGGGGAGTGAGCCAGAAGGAAGCTCTTCATCCTGGCATCGTTCTCCTGCAGTGGGTTCTAGCCCTGGGTCCCCCTTGAGGAGCAAGGAACATGGCCTCACCTGGGATAACCCAGCTTTCCCGGGAGGAACAAGGAGACGCCTGCTGGGGGCTTGGGGTCCACTTGGTCACCTCCCCTCCTTGTGCACCAGGGCTGCTGACTGTTCCCCACCTTCCAGCATGGCAACCTGAGCCACTTAGTGAACCAGCTGTGTGCCACCCACTGCCCAGCACCAGTGACTGGGAAGATGGTGGCCAGGCCCAAAACACTGGCTGGTGGTCCAGGCCACCCCATTCCACCAGCCTCCCCTGTGAAGCCCACAGCTACACAGGAACCAGTGGCTGCCATGCCAACATCCTAAGCCACATACAGAATGGAGCCCACACACAAGCCATGGTCACCACCATCATATTTATTACTCCAATGGCACCTGGCCAGGCAGCAGGGTCTCTGGCCTCCTCCCCACCTTTGGGGGGAGAAAGCCGTGGCCGCCGCTGACCCCAATAAGCCTCCTCATGCCTTCTCCAGAAATTTGTGCCTATCCTCGCTGCCCTCGGACGAAATGAGAAAGTGTTGGGTGTCCCCCCCCACCCCTCCCATTGGTCATGGAGTCCCGTGCAGAAGGCACGCCTGCTGCCTGAGTCCCAAAATAAATATGGTGGAGACCGCTTCAAGTGTGGTGGAGATGGCACAGGCGGCCCAACAGGGCAGCCGCGAGGTGTGTCTGACGGTGGGGGTGGCGTGTGGCTGAGACGGGTCTGGGTGCAGGGCCGCAGGGAGCTGATGTCACCTACAGCTTGTCCAGGAAGTTGTCCAGGGCCGGGATGCCCTCCTTGAGGCCCTTGCGCTTCCGGGTCTCAGCCACCACCTGACTGGGGCGGCTGCTGTTGTCGAATGGGTCCCCAGGAAGGATCTGCCAGTGGTCGAAGACGCACTGCGGGAAGGCCTGGCCACCAGTGTTGGAGCGCAGGTCGGCCGTGAAGCCTGCAGGGACAGAGCACACCAAGTCACTGGACAGTCCAGAGAGCCAGCCTATGGTCAGCTAGCCCCTAGGGTCAGCTCGTCCCCCCCGTGACCAACGTGTGGCACTTACCGAACGACTCGTTGACAGGCAGGTAGGCCTTCACCACGAACATGGGCGTGCCGGCCACCTGCGACTCCTCAAAGACGTGGCCTCGCTTCCTGTTCAGGACCCCGTAGATGCCCCCGACCACCTGCTCCGGACACTGGATCTCCACCAGGTAGATGGGCTCCATGAGCCGCGGCTGGGCTGTGAGCACGCTGGCATAGAGGCAGCGGCGTGCCGTGGGGATGATCTGGCCACCCCCGCGGTGGATGGCATCGGCGTGCAGCGTCACGTCATGGACGTCGAAGCGCACACCTCGCATGTTCTCTTCGCACAGTGCGCCCTGCGGGTATGGGTGCCAGGGTCAGGGGCTGCCGGGGCCCTCCTCTGCCCGCCCTCCCCACCTCTCCGGCCCGCGGCCCACCTCCTTGGTGGCCCACTGGAAGCCAGCCACCACGCTGTCCTTGATCTCATTCAGGTACTGCACGCCCTTGGTGATGTCCGTGAGGATGTTGGGGCCGGTGCCGTCGGGCCCAAAGCACCAGATCTTGCGGGCCTCGGCTACGTCCCACTCGTACTTCTCGGCCAGGTAGCGCGCCCGCTGCTTGAGCTCCTGGCGGGCCGACACCTCGCCCTTGTCGATGTCCTCGGCCAGTCCGTCGGGGAAGGGGCGCGCCTTCATGTACAGCCGGTTGTGCTTGTTGGGGGACTTGGAGAGGCACATCACGTTTGACTCCTCACTAACTGTCTCCCGGTAGGAGACCACAGGGTCGGATTTCTGCAGAAGGACAAACCTTAAGGTCACAGGCCAAGGCTTCTAGAAACTTCGCTAAAGAGGCTTGGTAGAGTCAGCGCCAGGGCAGCTGAGGCCGCCATGGGTGCTGCCCACACTGTGAAGACAGAAAAGCAACCACTGGGCCCAGGGCAGACATGGGGGTCCCCAGGCACCCCGCACCTTGATGGGGATGCAGGCATGGTCTTCCTCCAGGTCCTTAAGGCAGATCTCCAGGTGCAGCTCACCGGCGCCCGCGATGATATGTTCCCCAGATTCCTCGATGATGCACTGGGGGGAGGGTCCACACACGTCACGTCAGCCCACCACACCACACACGCAGGGTACCACCAGCTCTGCTGTCAGATCCATCAGCCCTCCTGACACATGTGACCCTCCGCACTGCCTCCCCACAGCCCCCTGGCCATGGCCCACCTGCACCATGGGGTCCGACTTGGCCAGCCGCTTCAGCCCCTCCACCAGCTTGGGCAGGTCAGCCGGGTTCTTGGCCTCCACGGCCACTCGCACCACAGGGCTCACGCTGAACTTCATCACTCTCATGTTGTGCGCATGCTCAAAGGTCGTGATGGTCCCTGTCTTCACCAGGAACTGGTCGACGCCCACCAGGCCCACGATGTTCCCGCACGGCACGTCCTCGATAGGCTCCACGTAGCGACCCATCATCAAGATGGTTCTGTGGAGGGCACAGGGCTTGTCAGCATCCCCAGAAGAGCAGGGAGCTAGGCCCTGGGCCCACCTGCTCCAACCTCGGTGGAGTGGCCTGGTGCGGTGCCACAGCTGTGGGGGGGCTCACCTCTGGATGGGCTTCAGGTAGAGATCCTCCTTCTTGCCCGGTGTGTAGTTGGGGCCCATGATCCTGACCTTGAGGCCAGTGGACACGAGCCCTGAGAAGACGCGGCCAAAGGCGTAGAAGCGTCCCTTGTCGGAGGTCGGCACCATCTTGGAAATGTACATCATGAGGGGTCCTTTCGGGTCGCAGCTCTTGATGCCTGTGGGGAGAGGCAGGCCCCAGGGGGCTGGATTACACGGGCTGCCTGATCTCAGCGGCAGGCCCTGGGCCCCTGCAGATTGGCTCCCACCTACCCATGGCAGCCTCGTCGTCGGGCGGCCCCTCGTACAGCAGCTCGCAGCGGTACTTCTGCGCGGTGACGGGCGACGGCAGGTGGATGGTTATCATCTGCAGGAGCGCGTCCCCGGCCGGCAGCCAGCGGCGCATCACGGCCTGTGGAGCACAGGCTGCTCAGGCGGAGCACCAGGGACTGCCCTGCCCAAAGAGCTGCTCCTCCGCACGCATCCCGCAGGCTTCCCAGGCCTGTGAGCACCGGGCAGGCCGATGGGCAGCGTCCCTGCCCTCCCATCACCCACCTTCAGCAGGGGCTTGCCCTCCTTGTCTTTGTCCTCACTGTCCAGCTTGATGTCCAGCTTCTCAATCAGCTTGGCCGTTTCCTCTTTCCTGAAGTTCATGATCGCATCAAACACCTGTACTTGCACAAAACAGACCCGGCATCAACAGCAACATAGAGGTCCAGGGTCAGACGCTCACACAGGCACATGCCTGGCAGCCTGTCCGGAAGGAGCCGCAGGTGGTCTGGCTTACAAACACAGAGTAAAGCCATGCAAGCCCTTCACAGTGTCTACCTTCGCCCAGGCCCAGGCCCGCTCACCTTGAAGATGGGGTCCAGGATGAGCTGACAGAAGGTGCGCGGCAGCTTCTTGCCATCGGGGCTGGTGGCTGACTTGCTGAACTTGCCAGTGGCCGGGTCAAAGTACCTGGCGGACAGAGGCCGCATTGACAGTCAGTGGCTGTGGTGCCACCCAGGGTATCCACCCACATGGCAGAGACCACCTGCACCCTCGCTCACCGGTCACCCCACAGTTTCTTCATCATGTCCTCCACCTTCTTGGCCCGCTCGGCAGGCCCCAGCTGGCCTTCACCCTTGGCGGCGAACTTGGCCACGTACATCTCTGCGAACTGCTTCAGGGTGAAGGCCCAGCCGTGGAGGCCAGAGCCGAAGCCCACAGTGCCCAGGACAGGGTCGATCTGCAGACAGCAAGGAAGGGTGGCGGCTGAGCAACCCAGGGGCCTTGCGGGCAACCCTCGCCCTCCACACACGCCCCCCAACCCTAGAGCCCTGGGCCTCAGACTCTGTATTTCTTCAGGAGCCCTCAGGTCAAAGTGAAGAAATCTCGTCATCACGGACAGGCCCTCCCGCGGCCCGGCAGGTGCGCACCATGATGTTGCCCATGGGCCCGCCCTCGCCCTCGCCGTAGGTGGAGATGATGACGTTCACGTTCTCCACGATGCGCTGGAACGTCTGGTACAGCTCCTCGGGCTCCAGCTGCAGCTCCAGCAGCGCGCGGTCCATCTTGTTCATCATCAGCACAGGCTTGATGCGCTCAGCGATGGCCTGCCGCAGCACTGTCTCCGTCTGCACACACACGCCTGCGGGACACACGCCGGCCCTCAGCCACCTCCGCCAGGGAGCCCTCCCGGCCGCCCCCTCCCCGCGGCACCGGGAGCCGCCTACTCACCGGACACGCAGTCCACCACCACCAGGGCGCCATCCGTTACCCGGAGGGCGGCTGTCACCTCCGAGGAAAAGTCCACGTGGCCCGGGGAATCGATGAGGTTGATGAGGAAGCCAGAGCCATCCTTGCTCTGCTTGATGAAGTTCAGGTCATTCTCGGACAACTCATAGAAGAGTGAAATGGCCCTGGAGACAGGCCAGCGGCATGAAGGCAGCTCCTGGCCCGTCTGACCCCAGGCTCCCGGCTGGAGCCCACCAGTGTCACTCCTTCCTAGGGACAGCCCAGGGCCAGCCTCGCCCCTACTCCAACCTGATCCTCTGCCCTGCCCCTTAAGGGAACACAGGGCACAACAACTTGTCAGGCCCTGCCCAACAGGGACGCTTGGCCCCTCCCCTCAATCTGGCAGAAGTCAGGGAGGACCTAGGGGGCACAAGGTGGAACAGGCTCACCAAGGAATGACCGAGGCAGTGACGCTGGCCCCCCGACTCCCCAGATGGCCGACAACCCATTCCTCTTCACTGTGAAATAGCCCCGCCCCAGCCTTGCTCCTGCCCAGTGCTGCCAACTGCCACGTTGCCCTGCCACCTGACCCCGACGGCCTCCCCCGCCCAGGTCCAGAGGGCAGAAGCGGCTGTCCACCCGAGGTGGGGGGGTGGTGACCCACGACCAGGGCACCCCGCAGGGCCGGGGGGCGGGGACTCACGTGGACTTAATGGTGATACAGCGTTCCTGCTCGTCTTTGCGCGTGTCCGTGAAACGCGTCTCGCCCGCGCGGGCGGAGGCGATAATGCCAGCCTTGCACACCAGCGAGTCCGTCAGCGTGGACTTGCCGTGGTCCACGTGGGCGATGACGGACATGTTACGGATGTTGGCCTTTTTGTCCATGATGGCCCGGATCTGGTCGACGGTGAAGTTCACCTGGACGGGAGAAGTCCTCAGTACGGGGGGACGACGGCTGGAGGGGACACACAGGGCACCCACACAGCCCTCTCCCGGGAGGAGTCCTCAGTACGGGGGGGACGACGGCTGGAGGGGACACACAGGGCACCCACACAGCCCTCTCCCGGGAGGAGTCCGCAGTACAAGGGGGGGGAATCGCTGGTGGAGACAGACACACAAGGCATCCGCACACCCCTCTCCCCCTGCACCCAGCTGTCATGGTGCACCCTCGGCTGACGTCACAGCAGGTGCATCCCAGGCCCACCTGAGAGGGGGGTCACCCCGAAATCAGCACGCCTTGAACCTCCCCCCTCCAAGGTCACGTCCCTCTGCTGGACAGGCTATCGGGGGCAGCGCAGGCCGACCTGCTATTCCTCGCCCCCCTCCCCGACATTGGGGTGCTCGGACAGCGGCCTCCTGGCCCCCAGCTCTCGGGGTCCCTCCCGGGAGCACCCCAAAGTGCTGCCACCGGCCCCAGGGGCTCCCCGGGAGACCCCGCCACGTCGCAGGCGCCCCCGGATCCCAGCCTGGCTGCAGCGCGGGTTACGTAAGGCGGCTGCAGGGCGGCCAGCGCGTCCTCCCCGACCCTCGTCGCCGTCCTCCTCCTCCTCCTCCTCCGCAGCACGGCCCTCCCCGCAGGCCCCGACCCAGCCCCGGGAGCAGCACGGAGCTGCCGCGAGCCGCGCCGACATGGCGCCCGCCGCCCTCCCGCCGCCGCCATGTCCGCTCCCCGGCTCCGACCGGCCGCCCTCCTCGGGGCTCCGCCGTCTCCGGACGCGCCCACGACCCCCCGAGCCGCCGCCCCGGGCCCCCGGCCGGACCGAGAGGCTCACCATGGTGGCGGATGGCGGTGGATTCTCCCAGGCAGATCCGAGCGAGGTAAGTCGCGCCCAGGATGGCGGCGACGGCGGCGGAAGAGAACGCTGACGTCAACACTCCCGCCTTTTATAAGACGACGCCGGTTGGGTGAGGTCACATGATCGCGTGGCGGGGGGCGGGGCGAAGGGAAGCGATGCGCATGCGCCCCAGAGGTTCTGACGCCTGTTAACCCCTGAGAGGTTGGGATGGGTGTTTGGTGTCCCACGATGTGGTGGTCAGCTCCCAGTATCCCGTGGGGTGGCGGTCAGCCCCGAGCGTCCCGCGGGGTGATGGTCGGCCCCCCTACTGTCCCGCGGGGTGGTGGTCAGCCCCTGTGTCCTGCGGGGTGGTGGTCAGCCCCCCGGTGTCCTAAAAGGTGATGGTCAGTCCCCCAGTGTCCTGAGGTGTGATGGTCAGTCAGCCCCAGTGTCCCGCGGGGTGGTGGTCCCCCCCAGTATCCTGAGGTGTGATGGTCAGTCAGCCCCAGTGTCCCGTGAGATAATGGTCAGCCCCAGTGTCCCGTGAGATAATGGTCAGCCCCAGTGTCCCGTGAGGTGGTGATCGGCCCCCTAGTGTCTTGCGGGGTGATGGTCAGCCCCGAGTGTCCTGCAGGGTGGTGGTCAGCCCTCAGTGTCCTGTGGATGGTGGTCAGGCCCCTAGTGTCCTACAGGGTGAGGGTCAGCCCCGAGTGTCCCATGGGGTGGTGGTCAGCCCTCAGTGTCCCGTGGGGTGGTGGTCAGCCCTCAGTGTCCCGTGGGGTGGTGGTCAGCCCCCAGTGTCCTGCAGGATGCTGCTTAGCTCCCAGGGTTGTGTGTCCTGCGGGGTGGTGTTGTCCCCCAGGGTTGAGTGTCCTACGACGGTGGTCAGCTCCCAGCGTCCCCTGGGGTTGAGCGTTCTGTGGGTGATGACTGGCACCCAGGATTTTAGTGTCCAGCAGGGTGGCCAGCTCCGACCTGCAATGCACAACGTGCAGCTAACAGCAGGCAGAGCGTTGTGAGTGCAGATGAACAGTCCCGTGTGCCATGGCAGGACGGGAAATGCCCAGCGTTCCTACGAGCGGATCATGCACCTGCTACGGGGACCAAGCTCTGGGAATTCTGTCAGAAGGGGCCACTGGGTGGTGAGTGGGAAGAAGAGACCCCCTGTAGCAACATGGCCACAAGGCCACTGCTTATGCACATGTACCCCTCCAGCCAAAGGAACCTCCCTGCCTTCCAAATACGCTTAAATAGATATGAGGGCCTGGTGCAGTAACCTAGTGGCTAAATCGTCACCTTTCATGCGCGAGCATCCTGTGGGGGCACCAGTTCATAGCCAGGGTGCTCCACTTCCCATCCAGCTCCCTGTTTATGCCCTGGGAAAGCAGCAGAGGATGGCCCAAAGTCTTGGGACCCTGCACCTCCATAGGAGACCCAAAAGAGGCTCCTGGCTCCTTGCTTTGCTCAGCTCAAATCCAGCTGCGGAGGATACTTGGGGAGTGAATCATCTGACGGAAAATATTTCTGTCTTTCCTCCTTTCTGTATATATCTGACTTTTCAATAAAAATAAATTTTCAAAAAATAAAAAAAATAAAGATAAATATTGTGAGTGGGCTTGGGAAGTCTGTGTGGCCTCGATGAGGTGTTGGGCAGTGTCTTCTCACACGTGGAAGGGGACACCCTCTTACCTGCCACCTGCTGGGGCCTCGCAGGCGGGCACAGGCTGGGGTGACCCCCTCGATGGTCCGTCTCAGGGATTCCTCGGGCGTCTCTGCGCTCTCTCAGCGGGCCCTGGCTGCTTGGGAAGCAGTGACGGAGACGGTGGACTCTCCCACACGGCGGACAGCAGCACAGCTGCCCCTGCTGTGGCCAGCGCGCTTCCCTTCTGCTCCATGAGGAGGCGGCAAAGCACCACTGAGGCCGCGTGTCCTAACTTGACCCTAGGGAGCGTCCAGCCCATGGGGTCCCCATGCTGCTGTGAGGGGTTCCTGGAGAGGAGGGACCCAGGCTGACCCCGCCCTGTGGACACAGGCACGGCCGCCATGACCACCCAGCAAACAGCCCCCCTCTTCCTCTCCCTGCCTGGTGAACCCGAGGGAAAACGGGCAGGAGGGTGCTGGCCGCGGCGCTCCCAGCAGCCCTGTTGACCACCCTGGGGTCGTTGAATGGGATGGGTGGGGGGATGTACTTGCAGCACCCCATTCTAGTGTACGGCCCGGCTCTCGCGCCCCATCAACCTCCAGCGAGAGGTGAAGAGGGTCCCAGTGAAGTTCCCTGAAGTCCCTTGCAAAAAATGGGGGTGCTTCACCCAGGGTGAATTTGGCGGGGGTTGTCCTGACGTCAGAGACAAGGGAAGGACAGCCACAGGACAGGACCAGCAGCACCGGGGTCTGCAGCGAGGCACGCCAGTGGGGTGGTGAGGCGCGGGGTGCAGGGGGTGCAGGGTTCTGGGGTGAGGGGTGCTGGGGGTGCGGGGTGCTGGGGGCTCCCCTCTGCAGGGAGGACCTGGTGCGCAGGCGCAGGCCGTGGCTCGGGAGCGGCCCCTGCTGCCCGGAGGCCGCCGCTGCACCTGTGGGCGTGTAGGGAGTGATGACGTCGGATGGGTTACATGGAATCAATCTCGCAAAATCCGGTTCTCCTGCCCCAAAGGCCCACAGCGGGGCGAGGCCGAGCCAGGTGCAAGCTGGGGAGCCTTGCGGCCAGCCCAAGCCTCCGACGGAACGCCTTGAGCAGCACCCGCCCTGCCCCAGCGTGTACGTGAGCAGGAACTGAGCTGGGGAGCTGCAGGGGAACTCAAACTCTGGGAGTGCAGTGGAGGCTGGGGGCTCCTGACCTGCCTGCCCCATACATTCTTTTTCATTATTGTTAAAGATTTATTTACTTTTTAAAGTGACCACAACGGCCGGTACTGCGCCGATCCGAAGCCAGGAGCCAGGAGCTTCTTCCGGGGTCTCCCACACAGGTGCAGCGGCGGCCTCCGGGCAGCAGAAGGGCTCTGGGCCATCCTCCTCTGCTTTCCCAGGCCACAAGCAGGGAGCTGAATGGAAGAAGAGCAGTCTGGATAAGAACCGGTACCCACATGGGATGCTGGTGCATGTGAGGCAAGGAGTTTAGCCGCTAGGCTACTGCGCCAGGCCCAATAAAGACATTTAAAAAAAAAAAAAAGAGGAATTACTCTAACAGTGTGCCACAGTCCCACGGGCAGGGCTGCGTGGGGGCGGCCTGCAGGTAGATGCCAGGTACACACACAGGGTGGCACCAGGTACACAGGGCAAGAAGAATCAGACAAAAACTGGAACGGGGAAGAGGGCGCAGACTCGGGATTCTATCTGGCCCAGGTTTTTGGCGTGTCCCTAACCCCAAGGGCCACTGTGGCAGTGCCAGCAGGGAAACGATCCAGCCAATGGGGCAGAAGGAAGGGTCAAGAGGAAGCCAAAAAGTGAACGCCTCACTGCCACCAACTGGTC